>NW_007248694.1:920949-921488 GCF_000164805.1 Carlito syrichta
CTTGAAACACACACACACACACACACACACACACACACACACACACACACACACACACACACACACACACACACAAGCTTTTTTAATCTTGAACCATCTGAGAATAAGTTGCAGACTTTAGGACCCAGGACCACACAATACATTTACTTGTCATGTTCCCTTCAGTCTCTTTTAATCTGAAACAGTTCCTTAGCCCTTGTTTTTTATGACATTGACATTTCTGAAGAATATATCATTGTTCTGAAGAAATGCTTCTCAGTTTGGTTACTTCCTCACGATTAGATTCAGGTAATGCATCTTGACAGATATACTACTTCAGTGATTTTGTGTCCTTCTTGCACAATATCAGGTGCCTTATGATGTTTATTTGTCTTGATTAAGGTAGTACCCACCAGGTTTCTTCACTATAATGTTATTATTTTTCCCTTTGTTATCTATGAGAAAATACTTTACATTGTGCAAATATCCTGTCCTCCATTAAACTTTCACCCAATGGTTTCTTTTTATTTTTGAGTTGGAGTCTCACTCCGTCACCCAGA
>NW_007248694.1:921918-924834 GCF_000164805.1 Carlito syrichta
TGTGTGTGTGTGTGTGTGTGTGTGTGTGTGTGTAGAAAAGGATTCACTACATTGCCCATGCAAAACTCAGATATTTTTTATTCAGTGAGATTTAATTAGTTACTGTCATCATTCATACTAATGCTCAAATTGCCCCAGATTTGGCCAGTAGCATGTCCTTCAAGCTGGCTATGTCTTTTTGATATGTCCCTATAATTTTTCATGTATTACTTTACTTTCAGGTATAAGATGTTACAGACTGATCATGAACTTTTGCTGTCCCAGCCCTGCAATCAAGTTATTTCTCCAAGAACCCTGGTTAAGGGGAGAATGGAATTTAGAAACCAGTAACTCATAACTACTGAGGTATCATTACTTCTGGATCCTTTCAGTGTACAGAGCTGGAAACAACACATGAATATACATTTATATATATCAATTTACATATATGTGTATTTGTTTTTATTTTTTTGAGTTGGAGTCTCATTCTGTCACCCAGGCTGGAGTACAGTGGCACACTCACGGCCACCCCAGCGTCCACCTGCTGGGCTCCAGTGATCCTTCCGTCTCAGTCTTCCAAGTAGCTGGAACTACAGGCGTGTGCTATCGCGCCCAGCTAATTTTTTATTTATTGTAGAGATGAGGTCTTGCCAAGTTGCCTGAGCTGATCTTGAACCCTGTGGGCTCAGGTAATTCACTAGCCTTGACCTCCCAAAGTGCTGGGATTACAGGCTGAGCCACTAAGCCCGGCCTGTATTTGTTTTTAAAATCATGAGTTAATACTGAAACTGCTTATTCCAACCTCATACCTCAGAGTTCTTCTTTGTCTCTCCCCATTCCATATTTTGATTTCCCTTCTCTCACAGTGGGAACCCAACAACACTGATATATTCACTAATTGTCTCAATTCTACAGCACACACAAAGTAGTTACAGAATCACTACAGGAACACCACTATACACAACCAATTTATTAAGTAAAGCTCAAGATTTATTTGAAGTTCACTTTGTCTTCACACTGAGAATATATACAGTCAATGTACTATGTTAAAAAATTATGTGGACTAGTCAGCACCCTGCTTCCCAACATTGATGCTTTAATTTTACTTTCTGAATATGTAAAACTTTAACATGGTTTTAAAAGTAAAAACTACAAAAAGGTCCAGAGATGACTACAGTACTCTATCTCTACCCCTCCACTTTATTCCTTGGAAGTGACCAATTTCATTAGTTTCTGCTGATTCATCCTGTGCTTCTGTTTGCAAAAAACAGGCAGGTACATATATCAATTCTTTTTTTTTTTTTTTTTGAGTAGGAGTCTCACTCTGTCACCCAGCCTGGAGTGTAGTGGCAAGCTCATGGCTACTGCAGCTTCAACCTGTTGGGCTTAGGTGATCCTTCCACCTCAGCCTTCCAAGTAGTTGGAACCACAGGTGCGTGTCACCATGCCCAGCTAATTTTTCTGATTTATTGTAGAGAGACGCAGTCTCGCCAAGTTGCCCAGACTGGTCTCAAATCCCTGGACTCAAGCAATCTTCTCGCCTCAGCCTCTCAAAATGTTGGGATTACAGGCATGAGCTACCGTGCCCATCCTCATGTATCAATTCTTATTCTCTCTCCTTTGCATATCAAAATTAGCAAAATTATATTAAAATGTCCCTTAAACATATAATATATTCAACTTCATTCAGAAGAGAAATGTTACTTAAGACTATACTGAGATATAGGCACTCTCATGCTGGTAGGAAGGCAACATGTTGCAACTCCCATGGTGGGAAATTTGGCAATATCTAACAAGACCACATGACAAGGAAGGATCCCCCAAAAAACGCAGAATTCATTTTTAGACAGCAGGCTCCTTGCAGTACAGACTTCCTCTCTAGGTAAGTGTTCTAGGAACCCACTGGCTTCAGCATACCAGTTAGTGTTGTTGTAAGAGGCTGCATTCAACTTCAGCAATTTTTTTCTTTGGAGATTCTTTCAGTTTGTTTGCCCATTTCATGATGGGTGATTTACACGAACAACCTGCCCTCACCATGCTGAGTGTTCAGCAGCTTTTGACCAAAAACAGTATGATCCCCCATGCCTCACCCTCCTTATTCACCCAGTCTTGCCCTGAGCAACTTTTTTTGTGTTTCTCCCGATTAAAAAAGTCCTCAAAGGGAAACGTTTTACCAGTGTGAAAGAGGTGAAACAAAAAACAGCAGATGCACTAAAAGATATCAAAATTGATGAGTTCAAAAACTTTTGAGCAGTGAAAAAAGCATCTTGATAAGTGTATTGAATCAAACTGAGAGTATTTTGAAGGTGATTGAATTTTTAAAATGTAAGAAAAAATACATAATTTTATAAATAAACTCCAGCATTTTTTTGGTCCCCTCATATATTTACCCTCTGATCAGCACTCCCACTTTTAGGTTTCTTACCCTAAAGATACATCTCCACGTATACTAAAATATTTATGCACAAGGTTACTCATTATGGTATTGTTGTAACTACAAACTATTAGAAACCACTCTAAGTGCCCTTACATGGGAAATTCATTGACTAAATCTTGGTACATCTATATAATGGTGTAATATACAGCTGTAAAATAAAAATAAAAAAGAACCCTATGAACTGATATGGGATGAACGGATATGGGATGATTTCCAAGATATATTGCTAAGCCAAAAAAAAAAAAAAAGAAGCAAAGTACAAGAGTCTATCTATCTATCTGTCTATCTATCTATCTATCTATCATCGCTTTATCTGGCTCCTTATCTGCAGAAAGACCTCCAAGTTCAGTCAGCCAGTCCTCTACTCTCTCCCTTTATGCTACTTCATATCTTTACTTCCTTCTCCACCCAGTTAAGAATCAGTGACTAAGCGGGGCTCAGTAGCTCAGCCTGTAATCCCGTGCCTTTGGGAGGCTGAGGTGAGTGGATTGCTTGAGCCC
>NW_007248694.1:925256-926740 GCF_000164805.1 Carlito syrichta
TGGTAGCACACGCCTGTAGTTCCAGCTACTTGGAAGGCTGAGGTGGAAGGATCACTGGAGCCCAGTAGGTCAAGCCTGCGGTGGCCAGGAGCGTGGCACGCTCACTGCACTCCAGTCTGGGCGACAGAGTGAAACTCCAATTCAAAAAAAAAGAAAAAAAGAATCAATGACGTATTATTATAATCTCTCTCTTGCAACATTCATCTAACAAAACCCCCGCTCTGGATGACTTCCTTGCTTTCCTGTATCTTCAACTTTCTCTTTCTCTACCAATTCTTTCCTCTTGAGATTAAACATGCTCAAGTTTCTCTAATCTATGAAAAGTCCTTCCTTGATAAAAATCCATATATATGAAACTATGGCCTTCCATTTCTCTTCCACTTCACAGCTAGACTGAAAGAGTAATCTACACTTGATATTTTCGTTTTCCAATAATTCCTCAACCCACTTCTACCTATCCATACCATACTCCACAGAAATGGTTCTTCCCAAGGTTACCATTATAGTTACCTTGCCCTAAATCAATGAACACTTCTTAGTCCTTACTTGACTCCAGCAATATTTGATAGCTCTGACCATTTCCTTCTCAATGAAACTTTCTTTTGTGTTCTGTGACATCACCCTCTCTGTTCTCCTTCTTCTCCCTCTGGTTGCTCTTTCTTGATACCCTTTAAATACATACTCTTCTTTGTGCACCTGGCTCTTAAATGGTGGACTTCTCTTTATGGCCCTGTCCTAGACTTTCTTCTCATTTTACACACTCCCCAAGGGCAATCACAACTTACTTTTTTTTTTTGAATTGGAGTCTCACTGTCACCCAGGCTGGAATGCAGTGGCATGCTCATGGCCACCACAGCTTTGACTTGCTGGGATCATCTTTCCATCTCAGCCTTCCAAGTAGATGGAACCACAGGCATGTGCCACCATGCCTGGGAAATTTTTTAATTTATTGTAGAGATGTGGTCTCACCAAGTTTCCCAGGCTGGTCTCGAACTCCTGGGCTCAGGCAATCCTTTTGCCTTTGTCTCTCAAAGTGCTGGGATTACAGCACTGAGCCTGGCCACAGTTTACTTTCATGGCTTTTATCTACATGTTGCTCACTATTCCAATTGACATCTCTCCTCTGTATCCCTTGTGTTAAGCTCAGATCCAAATATTCCAACTTCCTAGCCAGAGTGTACTAACTGGACAACTCAGGGTCTGCAGCTCCAGGACATCCATACCTAAACTCATCATCTTTCCTCTCAAATCTATTCATTCTCCAGTGTTCCCTAATTCAGCAAATGATACCATCTATCCTGTGACTCAAGCCAGAAACTTGACCTTCATTCATCCTTTACTCCTCTCTTTTCTTAACTTTCCATATTCAATTGCCAAGAATTCTGTTAATCTCATCCCTTAAATTTCTCCCAAGTCCGGGCTCGGTGGCTCAGCCTGTAATCCCGCACTTTGGGAGGCCGAGGTGAGTGGATTGCCTGAGCCCG
>NW_007248694.1:927296-928123 GCF_000164805.1 Carlito syrichta
AGTTGGAGTCTCACTCCGCCTCCCAGGCTAGAGTGCAGTGGCATGCTCAAGGCCACCCCAGTGTCAACAAGCTGGGCTCTGGCGATCCTTCCACCTCAGCCTTCTAAGCAGACAGAACTACAGGCGCATGTTACCACAGCCGACTAATTTTTTATTTATTTATTGTAGAGACAAGGTCTTACCAAGTTACCCAGACTGGTCTCGAACCCACGGGCTCAGGCAATCCACTCACCTCAGCCTCCCAAAATGCTGGGATTCCAGGCTGAGCCACCAAGCCCAGCTCAAATTACTATCTTAGTTCAAATAACCCATCACCTCATCTTGAATCACTGCCACTTAATTGGTTCTAGCTATCTCCAATTTAAACTCCTGCAATCTATTCTTCACTTTGATTACTTTTTTAAAAAGCCTAACTCTTTTCATGCTGCTCCTATGCTAAAAATCGTTCAATAAGGCCGGGCTCGGTGGCTCAGTCTGTAATCCCAGAACTTTGGGAGGCTGAGGCGAGTGGATTGCCTGAGTCTATGAGTTCGAGACCAGCGCGGGGAACTTGGCGAGACCTCATCTCTACAATAAATCAAAAATTAGCTGGGCATGGTAGCGCGTGTCTATAGTTCTGGCCCAAAAGTTCGACACTGGGGTGGCCTTGAGTGTGCCACAGCACTCCAGTCTGGGCAACAGAGCGAGACTCCAAAAAAAAAAAAAATCATTCAATAGCTTCCCACTGTCTGTAGGATGATATCCTTTGTTACAAACATCCTACTCGTTGGGCTCGGTGGCTCAGCCTGTAATCCTGCGCTTTGGGAGGCTGAGGTGAGTGGACTGCC
>NW_007248694.1:928429-939956 GCF_000164805.1 Carlito syrichta
CAGTTAGGGCGACGGAGTGAGACTCCAACTCAAAAAAAAAACAAAAACATCCTACTCATACGTCACCAACTCATATGCTTTGACTAAAAATTCTTTTGTATTGAGTACCCTCTATACTCTCTTACATCACTCATGTTGCCTAACATACTCTATTTTATTTTATTTTATTTTTAGAGACAGGGTCTCACTCTGTCGCCAGGCTGGAGGGCAGTGGAGTGATCATAGTTCACTGAAGCTGTGAACTCCTGGGCTCAAGTAATCTTCCTGCCTCAGTCTCCCTAGTTGCTAGGACTACAAGTGCATGCCACCATGCCTAGCTCTTTTTTGTTTGTTTTGTAGACACAGAATCTTGCTGTTACCCAGGCTGGTCTCAAACAGTGCTTCCCCTCAGCCTCTCAAATTGCCAGAATTACAGGCACCTCATGCGGCATGCTTACTGTTTGTTTGTTTTTTTAGATTGGAAAATATAGTTTAATTAGCAAGTAAATTAGAGAGAGAGAGAAGAGAGAACAGATAGAAATTCATTCACCTCCCCAAGATAGGGAAGGGGGCTACAGCTAAGAAAATGGTGGTGGTAGCTCAGAGAGCCATGTGGATACACCAGAGTTTAGCAAAGCAATGGCAACTAGGTCTACTGTTTTGTTACTTTTTTTTTTGAGTCAGAATCTTATTCTGTCGCTCAGGCTGGAGTGCAATGGCAGGCTTATGGCCTCCATAGCTTTGACCTGCTAGGCTCAGGCGATCCTTCCTCCTCAGCCTTCCAAGTAGCTGGAACTATAGGCGTGTGCCACCACACCAGGCTAATTTTTTTTGATTTATTGTAGAGATAAAGTCTCATCAAGTTGTCCAGGATGCTCTCAAACCTTTGGGCTCAGGCAATCCTCTTGCCTCAAAGTGCTTGGATTACAGGCCTGAGCCACTGTGTCCAGCCTACTTTTTTTTTTTGAGTCAGAGTCTCACTCTGTTGCCCAGACTGAAGTGCAGTAGCATGCTCACAGCCACTTCAGCCTCGACCTCCTGGGCTCAGGCGATCCTTCCGCCTCAGCCTTCCAAGTAGCTGGAACTATAGGCGTGTGCCACCTGCCCAGTTAATTTTTTTATTTATTGTAGAGATGAGGTCTCACCAAGTTGCTCAGGCTGGTCTTGAACCCCTGGGCTCAGGCAATCCTCTCATCTCTGCTTCCCAAACTGGTGGGATTACACCTGTATGTTACTTTTTTAATTTAAAAAAGTGTCTTGGAAGCCAAGCTGTGGTCTCTCTGGCCTATCATGTTGCACTCATCTGGAATTTTTCAGAATAATGAAGGACACGTCGGGTTTGGGGAGAGAATATTTATTGAGCATTATGTTTGATATAAAGGTAAAGAAGTATGTCAGAAGTAAAAATGAGAACAAATGCCATGGAAGGCAATTTTGGTAATATTTACCAAAAACACAGATGCATAAATCCTCTGATCCACAAACTCCACTCCAGTTATTATGCTATACATGTGCAAAATGATGTTGTAAGGAACAACCCTGCATATACAAAAGACTGGAAGTAATCTACATGTCCATCATTAGGGACAGTTTAAATAAATTATGATATTTATGATATATTCAAACAACAGAACACTCTAAACCCTTGAAAGAATAAGAAATTAGAAATATATTTATGTACTACTGATATGGTAAAATCATGAAAGTATCTTTTTAAATTAAAAAAGTGAGGTCTAAAATATATTAGGCTAAAATTTGTGGAAAAGGTGAAAATTTTACGCATAACATTTCTCTGAAAGGATACTAAAACTGATTACATAAATTGATTCCAGGTAAGTGGATTAGGTAGCTGAGGAAAGAAGTGAGAAGAAAATGATGTTTTAAACATTTTGAATTTGAACATATGAATGTTGACCTACACAAGTAAATAAAAAAGGAAAGGGCCTAGAAGTTAGGTGTTAGGTTAAAGAAGAAAATGTCAGCCAGGCATAGTGGCTCATCCTGTAATTCCAGCACTTTGGGAGGCCAATGCAGGAAGATTGCTTGAGCCCCAGAGTTCAAGACCAGCCTGGGCAACACAGTCAGAAACCATCTCTACAAAAAATTTTAATTTTTTTAAATTAAAAAAATAAAATAAGAAGAAAATGTCAGCTGGCCTCGGTGGCTCAGCCTGTAATCCCGCACCTTTGGGAGGCTGAGGTGAGAGGATTGCCTGAGCCCGCGGGTTCGAGACCCGCCTGGGCAGGTGAGACCTCTACAATAAATCAAAAAATTTAGCCGGGCATGGTAGTGTGCACCTGTAGTTCCAGCTACTCGGAAGGCTGAGGCGGAAGGATCACCAGAGCCCAGCAGGTCAAGGCTGCAGTGGCCGGGAGCGGCCACTGCACTCCAGTCTGGGCGACAGTGAGACTCCAACTCAAAAAAAAAAAAAAGAAGAAATATCTAGGAGGTATCATTCACATCATTCATCCAACCCTCCAGATCAAAAAAATAAAAAAAGATGTAAAGTTTTCTTGATTCAGATACAATGAGTAGTTGTGGATCACTGTTTAGTTTAAAATCCAAAGTGCCAAGATCTGAGAGTGCCAAGGACAATTTCTTAATATAAAAGAGGAAGAAGTCAGGTGTGGTGTCGTACTCCTGTAGTCCCAGCTACTCAGGAGGCTTAGGTAGGAGGATCGCTTGAGCCCAGGGGTTCAAGGCTGCAGTAAACTATGATAGTGCCGCTGTACTCCAGCCTGGGCAACAGAGCAATACCCTGTTCAAAAAAAAAAAAAAAAAGAGGGAGAAATACAAAGGGATCAATGTACTTCTTTGATTTAGGTTTTCCTTAGGAAGAAAGAACTAGGGACAAAATAATTAAAGATCTAAAGGTGGATGGAAACTGATAATAGCAAACCAGAAGACAGTAACTTTCAGGAAAGAATTCTGAAAAACAGAGAATGCTAATTTAGAAAAGCAGATTTTCAGAATCTTGGGGGAACTGGTAGGATGAACACAGTGGAAAGAATAGTTAAGAAATAATCTAAGTTACTTTGGATGCTTTTTAAAAAATCAGCTCTGTGAATACAAATTCTACCAATATATAGGAAGCATAACAAATATCAGATTAGTTAAACTCTGAATTTTTTTTTTTTTTTCTTTTTGTGTTGGAGTCTCACTCGGTCGCCCAGACTGGAGTGCAGTGGCCGCTCCCAGCCACCGCAGCCTCACCTGCTGGACTCTGGCGATCCTTCCGCCTCAGCCTTCCGAGTAGCCAGAATTACAGGCATGTGCTACCATGCCCGGCTGATTTTTTGATTTATTGTAGAGATGAGGTCTCGCTGCCCAGGCAGGTCTCGAACCCACGGGCTCAGGCAATTCACTCACCTCAGCCTCCCAAAGGCACGGGATTACAGGCTGAGCCACCGAGCCCGGCCCTAAACTCTGAATTTTAAAGTGCTAACAAAATATAAAGTCAAAAAGCAAAAATCAGGTGAGATTATGAAGCTGGAAGCCAGAAAAATAGCATGGCTGAATAGGGATAGGATTAAGAAAGCTAATCTAACACTGAAAATCAAAAAAGCAAATCAGACCAGGTTTTTTGTTTGTCTGTTTTTGAGTTGAAGTCTCACTCTGTCACCCAGAATGAAGTGCAGTGGCATGCTCCCGGCCACCACAGCCTTGACCTACTGGGCTCCGGCGATCCTTCCGCTCAGTCTTCCAAGAAGCTGGAACTACAGGCGCATGCTACCATACCCGACTAATTTTTTGATTTATTGTAGAGATGAGGTCTCGCCAAGTTGCCCGAGCGGGTTTCAAACCCACAGGCTCAGGCAATCCACTCACCTCAGCCTCCCAAAGTGCGGGATTACAGGCTGAGCCACCAAGCCCGACCCAAACCAGGTTTTTATTGAGTATCTACTAAATGTTAAACATTATGTCCTAAGAGTTATCTTGCAGTTTCCTTTTTCATTTTTCAAAAGAATACAAAGTAGAAAATTGAGAAAGTCATAGAAACATGTTTTGCCCAGATTGTAAAGAAGAAAATACTCATAATCACAAATACCAAAAGGCAAAAACTTTTACTACTGATTTTCCCTCTCTTATCCTGCCCTCATCCCTTACTAATTGCCTCTTCTTAAGGCCAAAGATCAACTACTGTTAACTAACAGAGGTCCATATGTGGCAATGGTGGGACATAAAACTAGTGAAGGAAATGACTATATAGTTTTAAGCAGTTAGATGCCATCAAATCAGTATCTTAGGAAACTTTAAGATCTTTCCATAAATAACAACAATAACAGCAGCTAATGTTCAAGTAGGTATGGACTTTTACAATATGCTGGGTACAGTGTTAAGTACTTTACATAAACTAACTTATTCTTCCTCACATGCCTACGAGACATTATTTTACAGATAAGAAAATGGCCTTTATTTATTTATTTATTTATAGATTGGAAAATACAATTTATTTAGAAAGTAAATTGAAGAGAGGAGATTCACTTTCCCAAGGTTGGGTGGGGGCCAAAGCTTAGGAAAACATGGCGGCCATAGCTCAATGAACACATGGCTTGGCCAGTGCTCAATAAAAACAATGGCCAGAAAATGTCCTTTAGAATTAAAAGACTTATTCAAGTTTGTATGGTTTATACTGGTATTTTCATTATTATTTGGGGATCACAAAGAAGTATCTCCTCCAACTCTAAACCAAGAAAGGGGGACACAAGATGAGAGTTATATTGTAAAAATCAGTACAGTTGAACTTTCCCTCCTCCTTGGTTTCCATGTAACTGTGTTCTCCTACCTCTATGACTATTCCTTCTATCTTCTGTGGGTAGAGGAAGAGGAGAAACAGGCAATCTCTAAATGTTGAATGGCCTTGGTTCTTGATCCTGGACCCTCTCCTTGCTTTTCCTACTTTCTCCCAGGTGATGTCATCCAATCATCCCATTCCATGGTTCTGTAGACCAGTGGTTCTCCAACATTTTTGTCTCAGGAATCCTTTACACTCTTAAAAATTATTGAGGATCCCAAAGAGCTTTTGTTTATGTGGGCTATATCTATCGGTATTTACCATATTAGAAATTAAAACCGAATCATTTCACATTATTAATTCACTAAAAATAACAATAAAAATAAGTTAATATACTTTAAATGAAAAATAACTATATTCTCGCTCTTTTTATTTTTTGAGTTGGAATCTTACTCCGTTGCCCAGGCTAGAGTGCAGTGGCACACACACAGCAACCATAGTCCCGACAGGCTGGGCTCAGATGATCCTTCCACCTCAACCTTCCAAGTAGCTGAAACTGCAGGTGTGCACCACCACCCCTGGCTAATTTTTAAATTTATTGTAGAGATGAGGTCTCTCCATATGTCTCAGGCTGGTCTTGAATCCCTGGGCTCAGGCAATCCTCTCGCGTCGGCCTCCCAAAGTGCTGGGATGATAGGCATGAGCTACCACACCTGGCGAAAAATAACTATTTTCCAGAGCAAAAGAATGTAATGAGAAGAGTAGCACTGTATTACATTTCTGCAAACTTCTTTAATGTCTAGTTTAATGGAAGATCAGTGAAGGTTCTCATCTGCATTTGGATTCAGTCTACTGCCATGTTATTTTTGGTTAAGTATTTTTGGAAAAAAATCCAACCTCATAAAGATAAGTAGTTAGAATAGAGAGGAGTATTTTAATAGCCTTTTCAGATAATTGTACATATTCTACTTTGATACTACACCAAAACTCAACAAGCAATGGTTTTGTAAAGGTTAGTTACAATGTGGAATCTAAAACCATAAAATGAACTATTGGTACCTTGTTACATTAAAATGCATTGGTGTATTTTGATGCACGAATGGGTCTTTTCTCCTTTCCTTTCCTTTCCTCTCCCTTTCCCTTCCTTCCTCTTTCCCTCTTTCTTTCCTTTTTATCAGAGTCTCACTCTGTTGCCCAGACTGGAGTGAAATGGCATGCTCATGGGCTCCACAGCCTTGCCCTGCTGGGCTCAAGTGCTCCTTTCACCTCAGTCTTTGAAGTAGCTGGGACTACAGACATGTGCCACCATGACCAGTTAATTTTCTTGTTTCATTGTAGAGATGAATTCTTGCCATGTTGCCTAGCTAGTCTCAAACTCCTGGGCTCAGGCAGTCTTCTTGTCTTGGCCTTCCAAAGTGCTGGGATTAGAAACGTGAGCCACCATGCTTGGTCTTTTTTTTTTTTTTTTTTTTTGAGACAGGGTCTTACTCTGTCACCCAGGCTGGAGTGCAATGGCATAATAATAACTCACTGCAGCCTCAAATTCCTAGGCTCAAGCAATTCTCCTGCCTCAGCCTCCTGAGTAGCTAGAACTACAGGAATGTGCCATGGAACCTGGATAATGTTTATTTTTTAATTTTTTTAGAGATGGGGTCTTGCTATGTTGCCCAAACTGGTCTTGAACCTCCTGAGTAGGTGAAATTAAGGGCATGAGTCACTGCATTTGAATGAATGAGTCATTTACATATGTATGCTTTTGTTATATGTTCATCATTATACAATATTGTTAACATTTGTTAATATTACCACAGATTTTTTTTTTTTGAGTTGGAGTCTCACTCTGTTGCCCAGGATGGAGTACATTGGCACGCTCAACAGACCACCATAGCCTTGACCTACTGGGCTTGGGTGATCTTTCTGCCTCAGTCTCCACATGCCTGGCTAATTTTTTATTTATTGTAGAGATGAGTTCTCACCAAGTTGCCCAGGCTGGTCTTGAACTCCTGGGCTCAGGCAATCCCTCTCGCCTCTGCCTCCCAAAGTGTTGGAATTACAGGGGTGAGCCACCACGCCTGACCAACCACAGGTCTTATTTACAAAAAGTCTTTTAAAAGTACTAGAAGCTAGCTGGGCAAGGTGGCACATGCCTGTAGTTCCAGCTACTTGGAAGGCTGTGGCGGAAGGACCACCTGGGCCCAGCAGGTTGAGGTTGTGGTGGCCATCACTGTGCCACTGCACTCTAGCCTAGGAGACAGAGTAATACTCCAACTCAGAAAACAAACAAACAAAGTACTGGGAAGCTACCAACTTCGTGGTAGTAGACATAAGTTTTATTATATCCTATTTTTTTCTTTGCTTAAAAGGTTCAAATGTTATTCTTGGCAACAAATACTGTCAGTGTTTTCACTGAAGTGACAGCTCACTCCATTCATTTTTAGGAAAATATCTGCCAAATGCCCACGTTTGAATAACCATAGTTTTTGTCTGCTAGTCATTCATTCAGATGGTGTTCTATGAAAAAAGTTGCTACTTGAGCTTGCAACTCAAATAACTGCACAAATGCTTTTCTTCAAGACAACTATCATACCTCAGTATGCAGCAGAAGCACTTCATGAGTGCTTTCCATTCCATTACAAAGAATACTAAAGAGGTGTATACTTAAGGGTTGGAATTCAATAAAATTAATAACTTTTAGTGCTTAACATCCAGGGCATTTTGAGTAAAACTGGATTTTGTTATTGTTACTATTGTCACTGCAAGTGCATGGGGTGAATAATTTAAAGACAGTTTGATGCTACTTGCCTCCTAAGGTGACAGTAATTTTACTTACACATTTTTTTTTTTTGGAGTTGGAGTCTTACTTAATTGTCCAGGCTGGAGTACAGTGGCATGCTCACGGCCACCCCAGCATTGACCTGCTGGGCTCTGGTGATCCTTCTGCCTCAGCCTTTCAAGTAGCCAGAACTACAGGCATGTGCTACCACACTCAGCTAATTTTTTTTGATTTATGGTAGAGTTGAGGTCTCACTGTGTTGCCCAGACTGGTCACGAACCCACAGGCTCAAGCAATCCTTTCGCCTCGGCCTCCCAAAGTGCTGGGATTACAGGCTTGAGCTACCACACCCGGCCATACAAATTTTTTTAATGAATTAATTTTTTTGCAAGCAGTACCTTAGTGTTACTATGAAAGTAGTTTTGCCTATAATCCCAGTACTTTGGAAAGCCAAGGAGGTTGGATTGCCATAGCCCAGGAGTTGAAAATCAGCCTGGGCAACATAGTGAGACCTTGTCTCCACAAATTAAAAAAAAAATTAGTCAGGCATGGTGCACACTTGTAGTCCTAGCTACTTGGGAGGCTGAGGAAGGAGAACTGCCTGAACTCAGAAGTGGAGACTGTAGTGAGCTTTAGTCGTGGCACTACTTCCTAGCTTGGGTGTCAAAATGAGACCCTGACTCAAAAGGAAAAAAAGACACTTGTAATTTAAAAAAAAAAGGAAGTTTTGACCTTACAAATTTCACAATGGTTATGAGTATCCCCAGAGGTCTGCAGACTACATTTTGTGAACTGCTACTATAGATGAACTCTATGTTGATGACTCTCCATATTTTTATCCTAGTTCTTACTCCTCTCCTGATCCCAAACTCCACTGGACCCTGTAGCAATGATGGAAATGTTCTTGCTCCTATCAAAGCCTAAGTCCTTTGCTTGTACTCTGAAGCCTATTCCTTCCAGCCTTCCCTAGGACTTTCTTCTGTTGATTATTATTTTTCCCATATCAGCAATCCTTCCCTCTCTTATCAACACATGAGTATGCTCTAATATTTCTTCACATTCTTTTTTTTTTTTTGAGTTGGAGTCTCACTATGTCGCCCAGACTGGAGTGCAGTGGCTGCTCCCGGCCACCACAGCGTCGACCTGCTGGGCTCCGGTGATCCTTCTGCCTCAGCCTTCCAAGTAGCTGGAACTACAGGCGTGCGCTACCATGCCCAGCTAATTTTTTAATTTATTGTAGAGATGAGGTCTCACCATGTTGCCCAGGTGGGTCTCGAACCCGCGAACTCAGGCAATCCACTCATCTTGGCCTCCCAAGGCGCGGGATTACAGGTTGAGCCACCGAGCCCGACTTTTCTTCACATTCTTACAAATCCCTCCTTTGATCCCAGAGACCCACAGCCTCAACCTGCTGGGTTCAGGTGATCCTTCCACCTAAGCCTTCCAAGTAACTACAACCACAGGCACGTGCCACCAAACCTGGCTAATTTTTTGATTTATTGTAGAGACGAGGTCTCACCAAGTTATACAGGCTGGTCTCAATCCCCTGGACTCTGGCAATCCTTTTAATCCTCTTGCCTTTGCCTCCCAAAGTGTTGGGATTACAGGTGTGAGCCACGGCACCTGGCTTCCTTTTGTTAAATTAAAAAAACAAAAAAAGTTTTTCAAGAGCTGTCTACGCTCGCTGTTGCTACTTCCTCATTTCCACCTCCAATTCATCCTCCAATCTAGTTTTTGTTACTTCAATAAATCTGCTCAGGTCAAGACTGCGCTCATTGTTTTGTCCTCATCTTAGTCAACCTCTCAAAAGCAATGCATACACCTGCTCACATCTTCTTTCTTGAAATTCTCTCACTACTTGGTCTCTATACTCTCCTGGTTTTGTTTCTCTTTCTACTTAACTGACTACTCTTTCTTGTTCTTTGTCATTTCCTTAGCTGGTATTCAACCTCTGAAAGCTGGAGTGCCTCACAGCTAAGTCCAGGACCCTGTTCTCTAAGGCTACATACACATCTGAAGTCTCTAGATTTCTCCCTATAGTCCAGCACTCTCTCCCAATTAGTATTGTCAACTCCCTACTTGATAGCACCATAAACTATCCAACAAGTTTTCAAACTTAGCCTGCTCAACTCCTAATTATCTCTTAAACCTATTTTTCTCCCAGTCTTCTTTCCACTTGCTCTCACTGCTCTAAGTCTCACAAGTGGCAGGCCTGGGATTTAAACTAACATCTCTCTCTCTCTTTTTTTTTTTTTTTTTGAGTTGGAGTCTCATTCTGTCACCCAGTCTACCTGCTGGGCTCTGGTGATCTTTCTGCCTAAGCCTTCCAAGTAGTTGGAACTACAGGCGTGCGCTACCACGCCCAGCTAATTTTTGATTTATTGTAGAGATGAGATCTTGCCAAGTTGCCTGGGCTGGTCTCGAACCTGTGGGCTCAGGCAATCCACTCGCTTTGGCCTCCCAAAGTGCTGAGATTACAGGCTGAACCATCGGGCCAGATCTCTTTTTTAAACCTCTAAACCCGGGTATATTTCTTCATACCATGCATTGGGACTATAGGTCCTAGCCAAGGTGACCTTTAGGAAAGTGTAAATTGAAACAGTTTTCCTTAATATCACTTTGTTTCAGACCACAGAAAACAACAGAGGAGATCTGGTTTTGTGTTTAAAGAAGTTTCTAAGTCTATTTTGGATGAAGTTATCAAACTAGGAAGAGATGGTAGAGACAATACTTGGGTTAGATGAGAGAAGCCCACCTAGTAGGGGCTCACCATCTATTCAGCATCCATCAGAGAAGGGTTAATCAATCTTGGCATTTGGGGCTGCATAATTCTTTACTGCACATTCTTTGTTATACTGTGCATTGTAGGATGTTTAGCAGCATCCCTGGCCTCTATCCACCGTATACCAATAGTACTCTTCTAGTTTTGGCAACTAAAATTGTTTTCAGATATTGCCAAATATTCCTTTGGGGGTAAAATCCACTCCTCTCCCCACCAACTGCACTAGAGGGATATACTTTGAGTTATGTTCCAAAGGAAATAATATGCTCCATCCTATATGGGAGAAACTAAAAAAACCCAAAAATATAAATAATAAAATATGTGCAATATGATGAGCCAGGGTCAGGCATGGTGGCATACTTCTGTAGTCCCAGCTACTCGCAGGCTAAGGCCCGTCCCAACTACTCAGGAGGCTGCAGGAGTGCAAGGCTACAGTGGGCCATGACTGTGCCTGTGAACAGTCACTGCACTCCAGCTTGGGCAACATACTGAGATCCCATTTCTTAAAATATATTTTTTTTCCAAAGAATTTTTAGAGATATGGGTATGGAAAGCCATAATAATTTGAAAGTACAAATGGGTTTATCGAACTATCAAATAGTACGAGCTCAATTTGGTAGGAAAAAATTCATATAAACATGGAAAAAAACTAGAAGACTTAAAAATCATAATTGTTAGCCGGGCTCGGTGGCTCAGCCTGTAATCCTGTGCCTTTAGGAGGCTGAGGTGAGTGGATTGCCTGAGCCCGCGGGTTCGAGACCCGCTTGGGCAGCGAGACCTCATCTCTACAATAAATCAAAAAATCAGCCGGGCGTGGTAGTGCATGCCTGTAATTCCGGCTACTTGGAAGGCTGAGGCGGAAGGATCGCCGGAGCCCAGCAGGTCGAGGCTGCAGTGGCTGGAAGCGGGCACTGCACTCCAGTCTGGGTGACAGAGTGAGACTCCAACTCAAAAAAAAAAAAAATCATAATTGTTACTTATTGAGCCAGCTTACTATGAGCCAAGCCACACAAATCTACTCATTTAATTGTCACACAGTTATTGCCCCATTTTACAGATCGGGGCACTAGGTGTAATTTGTAGAAGTCTATAAAGCTAGTAAGCGGAGAAGACACTCCAATTCCAATTCTCAATTTCTTAATTAGAATTCTATTTCATAATACACAGAATGTTCTCTACACGTTAGAATTAAGTGATTTTGTTTTCTTCTCCATATTTTTTTCTTTTTTCTTTTTCTTTTCTTTTTTTTTTTTTTTTT
>NW_007248694.1:940153-944574 GCF_000164805.1 Carlito syrichta
ACTGTAGCCTTGAAATCCTGGGCTCAGGCAATCCTCTTGCATCCGCCTCTCAAAGTGCTGGGATTACAGGTGTGAGCCAACACACTTTGCTTCCCCATATTCTTCTATTCCATATTTTCTACTATATTTATTATTTGTATAATCAGAAAAAATATATAAGTGAAAACTGTGATGACTACTTGGTAATATGGAGAAAAAAATTATTATATGTTAATGTCAAAAAGATGCAAAATGCAATTAAAGTATGATTATAATTATTTTAAAATATGCAGGAGATAAAAGGAAGTATATAAAATACTAACAATAATTATTTTATGGCAGTGGGGTTAAGAAGTGATTTTTCCGAATTTTTCTATATTAGTATTAGTATAGTTACATGTTTTTTTTTTGAGTTGGAGTCTCATTCTTGTTGCCCAGACTGGAGTGCAATGGCAGGCTCATGGCTACCGCAGCCTTGACTTGCTGGGCTCAGGCGATCCTTCCACCTCAGTCTTCCAGAGAGCTGAAACTACAGACGCACACCACCATGTCTAGCTAGTTTTTGGGTGTGTGATTTATTGTAGAGATGAGGTCTTTACCAAGTTGCCCAGGCTGGTCTTAAACCTGCGGGTTCAGGTAATCCCCTTGCTTCCGCCTCCCAAAATGCTGTGATTACAGGTTGAGCCACCGTGCCGGGCCAGTAGTTACATATTATAAAGGATAAAGGTGTGCAATGAAAAGAAAGCAATAGCTGGGACTATAGGCACATGCCACTTTGCCTGGCTTTCTTTTTTTAATTCCTATTCTCCATCTTTGTCCCCACAGCATTGCTTTGATGCTAAAATGAGAAAATGTGTATATTTGTTGTGTATGAATGTATACATTGTGTGTATGTGTGTATAAAAACACTTTGTAGGCCAGGCGTGGTGGCTCATGCCTATAATCCCAGCACTTTGGGAGGCCAAGGTGAGAGGATTGCCTAAGCCCATGGGTTCGAGACCAGCCTGGGCAACTTGGTGAGACCTCATCTCTACAATAAATCAAAAAAATTAGCCAGGCATGGTGGTGTGTGCCTATAGTTCCAGTTACTTAGAAGGCTGAGGTGGAAGGATCACCTGAGCCCAGCAGGTCAAGGCTGCAGTGGCTGTGAGCGTGCCACTGCACTCCAGCCTGGGTGACAGAGTAAGACTCCAACTCAAAAAACAAACAAACAAAAAACACTTTGTAACGTCTAAATTCCTATGTGCAGGTATGAATCGTTATTGTCAGAGTCAACAGTAAAAACGGTGGTATGGAATTTAACAAACTTTTTTTAGCACAAAGCAAATAGTATGTCTAAAAATAATTTCTATGTGACTATGTCAATCACTGACCTTGATTCAGATTTAGCCGCCTAATGAAAGGAGAGGTAACTTTTAGGTATGACCCTTAGAGAAACACTAGTTTATGCCCCGAATGAGGCCAAGAGGATTCTCTGCAGGCAGAGAAGGGAGAGCAGGTCATCTATATCTAGGGTACAAACTGGATTTCTTACCTGCAGCTCTGCCTCCAGGCCCAGTCGCCGAATAAAGGGGTCGGTGACATGGTAGCGCCGCTCAAAGCTCAGGGCACCACGCTCCTAGGGGACAGTAACAAATCATGATTTCATTGATTCAATTAAACATGTTTTACTATATGTCAATTACATATCCAGCTACTGGGAACCATAGGAGCTAGAGAAGACAAGGAATTAGCCTGCAGGAGCTTGCATTAATATTGGGTAGGAATTGAAGAATAATAAAAGAGTATATAATTAAACACTAAGTTGTGTTGTTGGTTTGGTTTTTTTTTTAAGCAAAAAGTTTTAAAAAGTCAAGAAGAAATTGGATACAGCAAATAGAGAATATTTCCACATTTAGGTTGGACAGGATGGGCATCATTTTTAGGACACATACTGTATACAAAAGAAAACGTTAACCTGCTAACTCTGTGCCACTAGTAAATAGCCCCTGTCCTCAAGGGCCACTCCATCTAATAAAGTCACAAAAAACCCCACAAACAGACAAAGCTAAAAGGATTCAGGGATGCAGGGGAAAATATACAAATCATATAGACTAATGTGCACAAAGTACATGGCTCATATGGAGGCACACACTCAGTCCTTCTGGATGGTGACCATAGTTTATGCTGCATGTCACTTGATTTTTAAACATTTTTTAGTTCAAATTTTTTTTTGGACTTAACTTGTCAAAGAACTTTCTCATGCTCATTCAGATTCATTCTCAAGGTCAGGCAGGCAGACAAACTATCATTATTTAACACAGAACGGAGACACAAGAAAGTAAAATGACTAAAGACTCACAGGTAGTTAATTAAGGCGGTGGTGAGGTTAAGCTCCTAACTCCAGCTTGGATTATTACTAGAGCTGGAGTACATCATGCTTTGGTTGAATCTATTCCATTAGACCTCTGGGGCTCCTTTATTGAGGGTTCCTCTGACAAAGCCTGGCACTACTTCACTAACTGAACTTGACCGCCCAGTCATATGCTCGTTTCAAAGCTATCAGGGTGTCTTCTACATACAAACTGCAGAGGACAGGTACAGGCTTTAGCATAGGGGAGTCTTGATGAAGAGAAGTCAAGCTGAAGTGGGACTAATACTCTCCCAGGCTCTGTTATATGCTCAATTTAGTAGCTAGAGCAACATGAAGAAGCTCTTGTGCACAATCCACTCAAAACATGATGTGCATGCATGTGCACAACACGTTGATGGCTTCCTCCCTCACTAGCCTACAATAATTGCAGCAGCCCAGGCACAAGTACTTGGACAGAGGAGTCTCCATGAATTCCATGTTCTTGGATAAAAAAGGGGGAGGAAAGAGACCTTGATTCTAGGCCTGGGTCTGCCGCTAACTAGCTATGTGACTTTAGGCAAGTCACAGACTCTAGACCTCAGTTTTTTTAATCTGTAAAATGAATCTGTGTGTAAGAAAGGATCTCATGCTCTGGTTCAGAGGTCTGGGTTGCTTACCTTGATCTGCCTACGGATGAGGTCTCTAGTTATGTTGACTTTTGCCATCTTCGCTTAATAGGTTCAACAGAAGGAAGCTATAGAAGGATCTTCGGGACCCTTGAGCATTCCAGCCAAACCCAGGTCCATAAGACACACATTTAATTACCTGGGGAAAAAAATTATCAAACTTTGCGAGATTGAATAAGGTAGCTTCAGAGTCCTAACTCCACACCCCAAAACAGTCCACCCACCCATTCAGTGGACTGGCTATTCCTGTTATTTGTGGCATGGTGGGCTGGCCCTGCTCCATAGAGTTGCAGAACCTCTGGAACAGGCGAAGGTGGTGAGGAGGACGGTGACTCATAGCCACAGGAAGCACTAGAACAAACACTGAAGGAGTTATGTATGCTTCACCAGAAAATGGGGGGCTGAATATAAAGAAAAATGCCAGCATATCTTGAAAATTAGAACAAGGCACATAGGTAGAAAGACATCAAGTTTCAGTTGATCAGTATGCATCTGTGGCAGCCCATCTGAACTTTTAATTATGCTTCAAGTCTCTGACCCTTGGTTTGGCTTTTCCCGAAACTAAATCATAACAGACCGCTCAAGCCTCTAACAGATTCACACATGTGTATAAGCCACTGTCAAAGAGTGAAAAGGAAATGTAATAGTGACCAAGTCCAAGATCCAATATGATAAAGAAATCCTTCTTCAACATCCTAATAGGTAGGCTTTTAGTCTCACAACCTCATGAAGCAATTTATTACTGTTATACAACTCTGATGGTTAGAAAGACCAAGTAATTCTGCTTCTGAGAATTCACCATAAGAAGAAAAAAAAAAAAAGCTAGGCACAGTGGTATATGCCTGTAGTCCCAGTTACTCAGGAGGCTGAGAGAGAAGGATTGCTTGAACTCATCAGTTCAAGTCCAGCCTGGGTAACATAGTGAGAACCTGTCTCTAAAAAAAAGAAATGAAAAAGAAAAGAAATTTTTACCATAAGCAAACTTAAGATATAAGAAATAAAGTTCCATACCCAAGAATATTCATCACAGATTTTATAACAGCATAAAAATTAAACCTAACCAAGATTCCAATACTAGAGGAATGGCTAAATAATGTAAAACCATATAATGTTATATAGAGATTAGAAATGCTAATTATGAAGAAAAAATGCTTATGTCATGTCATAATGTTTAAAACATAATACAGGACTTTTACAAAGGAAATATAAAAAATAATAATAGCTGGGCTTGGGTAATAGTATGACTGATTTTTTTCTACTTTTTTTTTTTTTTTTTGAGTTGGAGTCTCACTCTGTCACTCAGACTGGAGTGCAGTGGCCGCTCCCAGCTACTGCAGCCTCGACTTGCTGGGCTCCGGCGATCCTTCCGCCTCAGCCTTCCAAGTAGCTGGAACTACAGGTGCGCGCTACCACACCCGGCTAAT
>NW_007248694.1:944597-951832 GCF_000164805.1 Carlito syrichta
TCCACTCACCTCGGCCTCCCAAAGTGCTGGGATTACAGGCTGAGCCACCAAGCCCGACCTCTTTCTACTTTTGATGTTTTAAAAATTATTCTATAAAAGCACATTAACTTTTAAAACAAACTTTTAAAAAAAAAAAACAAGGTTTGATTTTTGCTTTTTTCTGTTTTGTTTGTTTGTTTGGAGTCGGAGTCTCACTCCATTGCCCAGGCTGGAGTGCAGTGGCACACTCATGACTACCACTGCCTCGACCTGCTGGGCTCAGGCGATTCTTCCACCTAGGCCTTCCAAGGAGCTGGAACTACAGGTGCACGCTACCACAGCCAGCTTATTTTTTGGTTTATTGCAGAGACGAGGTCTCACCAAGTTGCCCAGATTGGTCTCAAACCCCTAAGCTCAGACAATCCTCTCACCTCACCCTTCCAAAGTGCTGGAATTACAGGCTTGAGCCACTGTGCCCAGTCTAAGTTTTTGATTTTTATTGTAGAGACAAGGTCTTGCTATGTTGCCCATGTTGGTCTCAAACCCATGGGCTCAAGCAATCCTCTCGCCTCTGCCTCCCAAAGTGCTGGGATTACAGGCTTGAGCCACCGTGCCCAGCCAAAAAACAAGGTTTTTTTTTTCTGTTTGTTTGTTTTCTGAGTTGGAGTCTCACTCTATCGCCCAGACTGGAGTGCAGTGGCCGCTCCCGGTCACCGCAGCCTCGACCTGCTGGGCTCTGGAGATCCTTCCGCCTCAGCCTTCCAAGTAGCTGGAACTACAGGTGTGTGCTACCACGCCCGGCTAATTTTTAATTTATTGTAGAGATGAGGTCTCGCCAAGTTGCCCAGGTGGTTCTCGAACCCGCGGGCTCAGCCAATTCACTCACCTTGGCCTCCCAAAGTGCGGGATTACAGGCTGAGCCACCAAGCCCGGCCAAAAAACGAGGTTTTTAAAGAAAGTTCTGCCTCCTGTTATTTTCATCTTTTGGTCCTGGTTCCACTCTGGAGTCACACAGGAGAAGTCTAGTCTTTCTTTCCAATAATGGCCCTTTGTACTGTGATGATGATTCTCAGGGTCTCCTAGTACCCTCTGGCAAGCCTTTGAACCATCAGGACTTCGAGGGGTTACTTCTGAATCTCCTATCAACTGGCCTCCTGCAGATTCCTGGCATATCCTACTGAAATCATACATTCTCCACCCACCTGTGAGCAGATTCCTTCCTTCCCTTTGACATTTAGCCACAAAAAAGAAACTCTACATCTAAACATTATGTTACTGCAGATAGTTTTTGTTTTTCTTTAGTGTCAGGCACACAGTAGGACAATAAACAACTTGCTGCCAGATGGTATGTTCCCATTCACCTCAAGTCCTTTGGGAATAATGCCTCCATAATCTATTTTGGAATCATAAGCTCTTAAAAGGGGAAGAACCAGCCGGGTGAGATAGCTCAAGTCTATAATCCCAGCACTTTGGGAGGCCGAGGTATGAGGATTGCCTCAGCCCACAGGTTTAAGACCAGCCTGGGCAACTTGGTGAGACCTCATCTCTACAATAAATACAAAAATTAGCCAGCCGTGGTGGCATGTGCCTGTAGTTCCCAGCTACTTGGAAGACTGAGGTGGAAGGATCACCTGAGGCCAGCAGATGGAGGCTGCAGTGGCCACTAGCATATCACTGCACTACAGCCTGGGTGACAGAGTGAGACTCCGACTCAAAAAAAAAAAAAAGGGGGCAAGAACCTTCCCTTACAGTATGGAAGCCCTTCAGCATTGCCATCTTAGAAATATCACCAGGGAGATATGGAACTGGCTAGTACTTTTTAAGGTCTTCTGTGAGTACCGAGAACACCAGGAATACCAGCTAAGAACTATAGTTTCATGATTGTTTACCCAGGGGTCTTTGGCCATCAAATTAAAAATGTGAATTTGAGGTTGGGCTCAAATGGTGGCTCATGCCTATAATTCCATCACTTTGGGAGGCCAAGGCGGAAGGATTGCTTGAGCCCAGGAGTTCAAGACTAGCCTAAGCAATATAGAGAGATGAGACCTCATTTCTACAAAAAAGTAAAAAAAATTAGCCAGGTGTGGTGGTGAACGTCTGTAGTCCCAGCACTTTGAGAGGCTGAAGAGGGGGGATTGCTTGAACCCAGATTTTGAGACCAACCTGGTAAGCAAAGTGAGGACCCCATCTCTACAAAAAATAAAAAAAATTAGCTGGGCGTAGTGGTACATGCCTATAGTCCCAGCTACTTGAGAGGTTGAGGAGGGAGGAGTGCTTGAGCCCAGGAGTCTAAAGCTATGGTGAGCTACTGCACTCAAGTTTGGGCAAACGAGTAAGACCTTGACTCAGAAGAAAAAAAAATGTGAATTTGAACAGATTAGGGTAAGCTAAACACTGACCTGCAATTGTGTTTATAGCTCTGGTTTGGGATATCCTGGTCAAAGTCAAAACAACAATAATTTTCTCACAATTACCAAGAGCATGAGGTGAGATTTATTAAAATGGAAATAACACCAAAGCTGTGAGCATATCTGGTATTATGAAAGAACAGTGTGTGACCTTGCTCAAGTCTATTAATCTCTCCAAGCAGGCACTCATTCCTGTGACTCACATTGGAACAAACATTGAAGAGGACATGTATGCTCCACCAGAAAAAAGCTCATTCCAATACATTTCCTTGGAAGATTGCTATGGAGGTCAAATGAAATAATGTAAGTCAAAAGTTTTTTTCTTTTAAGAATATAAATAGTTTCATCTGCTAAGAAATACTGTGTTGCCAATTATTATGTACTTACTATGTGCCAGGCATTGTGCAAAGTGCTTCATTTTTTTTTTTTTGAGTTGGCGTCTCACTCTGTCGCCCAGATTGGAGTGCAGTGGCTGCTCCCGGCCACTGCAGCCTTGACCTGCTGGGCTCTGGCGATCCTTTCGCCTCAGCCTTCTGAGTAGCCAGAATTATAGGTGCTACCACGCCTGGCTGATTTCTTGATTTATTGTAGAGATGAGGTCTGGCCAAGTTGCCCAGGTGGGTCTCGAACCCGTGGGCTCAGGCAATCCACTCACCTCAGCCTCCCAAAGCGCGGGATTACAGGCTGAGCCACCGAGAGCTTTATATTCATTCATTCAACAAATGAGGCTGTGTACAATGGCTCATACCTGTAATCCCAGCACTTTGGAAGTCTGAGGCAGGAGGATCGCTTGAGGCCAGGAGTTGAAGACCAGTCTGGGCAACATAGCAAGACCCAAACTTAAAAAAACAAAAAACAAACAAAAAACATGAACACAAGAAATCTATGTGCCAAGTACTATACCAGGCTCAGGGGACACAGCAGTGAGCAAAATAGGCAAGGTCCTTGCTCTCGTGTACTTATATTTTAGAATAATAAAATATTCAGTAGTAGCTGGGTGTGGTGGCTCACATCTGTAATCACAGCACTTTGGGAGGCAGAGGCAAGAGGATTCCTGTACTCAGGGGTTCAAGACCAGCCTGGGCAACTTGGCAAGACCTCGTCTCTACAATAAATCAAGAAAAATTAGCCAGGTGTGGTGGTGCATGCCTGTAGTTCCAGCTACTTGAAAGGCTGAGGTAGAAGGCTCGTCTGAGCCCAGCACATTGGGGCTATGGTGGCCGTGAGCAATGCACTCCAGCCTGGGTGACAGAGTGAGACTCCAACTAAAAAAAAAAAAAAAAAAAAAAAAAAATCAGTACTGAAAAGTGCTATGATGATAATAAAACACATTGATGTGAGAGTGACTAGTACATTATTTTTAGACTTGAGGTCAAAGAAGTTGTCGTGGACATTTGTGGAGTTTTTTGGCTGTTCAGCATTTGAACCCCTTCCTATATTTTGGGAATTCCCCATCTGAGTCTAGTGGAAAGCAGAGACCCTTCCCACTATGAAGCGAGAATGGTGGTGACTAAGATTCTCTTTCTAAGGGTCCCTTGCAGCTAAAGTGTGCATATATGGCCCAGGCTATGCCAACCAGACACATAATCCCCAAACATTGAGTTGGGAACTGGTGTCACAGTCAGAGGACCACAAAGAGTCTATCTGGGGTACAGCAAGGAATGGCTACAGTAGCTGTTAAGCCCTATGCAGCTAGTGGTAGTGGTGCTGTATTAAGTGGTGTTAACTGTGTAAGTAGTGGTAGAAGTAGTGTCCTAAATAGACTGGTTTTGTGAATGTTTTTGTTGTGGGTCCTGCCTGCTGCCCAGTTTCCCTTGTTCTAGTCCATTCTTCAAGCCTGGCTCTATGGCCTTCCCTGATGTTTTGTAAGTTTCTATAATATCCTTTCTTTCGTTCATTTTTTTTTTTTAGAGATGAAATCACCTCTGTTGCTCAGACTAGAGTGCAGGGGCTTACTGTAACCTCAACATCCTGGGCTCAAGCGATCCTCCTGCCTTAGCCTCCCAAGTAGCTGAGACTATAAGGCATGTACCACCACATCTGGCTAATTTTGTTTTTTGTAGAGATGGGGTCTCACCAGGCTGGTCTCAAACTTCTGGCCCCAAGACATCTTCCTGCCTCAGTCTCCCAAAGTGCTAGGATTACAGGTGTGAGCCACTATACTCTGATTCTTTTAAAAATCAGTCAGAGTTGATTTCTATTGCATACCACCACAGATCCTGACTGTTACGGAGAGGTTTTCTGAGAAGATATTTAAGCTGAAACATAAATGACAAGAAGAAGCAAAGGACTGGGAAGAAACACTCTGGTAAGAGAGTTCTTAGGCCACTAAAGAAGAGTGACTCAAAAAGCCTTTACAAGCTGGTCTGAAGGTAGTGAGTTATCTCAATTGATTGTTTGCAGTCAGTTACAGATCAAACTCCTTGTTTTATTCATCCCCCCTACTCACTTGATTAGCCTTTAAAAAAAAAAGGTAGCCGGGGGCTCGGTGGCTCAGCCTGTAATCCCAGCGCTTTGAGAGGCTGAGGTGAGTGGATTGCCTGAGCCGGCGGTTTGAGACCCGCCTGGGCAACTTGGCGAGACTTCATCTCTACAATAAATCAAAAAATCAGCTGGGCATGGTAGCGCGTGCCTGTAGTTCCGGCTACTCGGAAGGCTGAGGTGGAAGGATCACCAGAGCCCAGCAGGTCGAGGCTGCGGTGACCGGGAGCAGCTACTGCACTCCAGTCTGGGTGACAAAGTGAGACTCCAACTCAAAAAAAAAAAAAAAAAAAGCTTGTATATTAGATACTATTACTATCATCATTTTACAAATTAGGAAATGGATTCATGGATATGAAACAGTTTTCACAATGTTACACAGCTAATAAACTGGAGCTGGAGAAGGAATTCAAACCCAGGGCTGTATGATTCCAAAGTTCACGCTCTTAACCACTGTGGTATGCAGTTTCTCAGAGTAACAATGACTATGGGAATCCACCAAAGGAGCCAACTAACTTGTCACTACTCATTAATTTTCTGAAAACGTTAGTTGAGTATTTACCAAGCACCAAGCATTGTGCTAGATAAGGGGACTGATAAGATGAAAGATAGTACCTACACTAAGAAAGCTCAGAATCAAAAGCAAGAGGCTTTAGCTAAGGTTGGTGTGTGGTTCTGAAATAGTAAAGAGAACAGAAGAGGGAAAAAAGAAAACTAGACAAGCAGGAAGACATAATTCAGGTAATTGGTAAAATGGAAATTGGGATTTAAAGCAATATCAGACTGACAGAGGTTTTAAAAACCAGGATGTCAAATATAATATAACTAATGCCTAGTTAGCATTCTGATGAACATTTCTGCTCCCATCCTGAGAAGTGGTAGCATATTGGCAGATAGCTCATCTTGGAGCATGGCCTTCCTTCTCTCCTCTCAAAAAAACAGGGATTCCATGCGTTCCCACAGCAGATCAGCATAACTGGAAACACTTCTAAGTAAAGATTATTTTAAAAGTTCGTATCAGGAGGGAAATACCCTTAAATCTACCAAGGGACATAACTAGCTTTATACTTCAGTCCAAAAGCCTGTCAAACACAAATAATCAGATCAATAAGTCAATAGTTATTTGAGGATAAGGAGATTTAAACATGGTCAAAATTTTAAATCATTATTTCAAGGAGGGCTCTGAAATAGTCAAGTACTCAGATATAGAATGATATGAATTAGAGATTTGGAACTGATATGGGGAAGTCACATATATGATTAAACACTAGAAAAGATACATCAAGGCGATTTCTACCTCTGGTGCAATATGCAAATTATACAATGTTCAGTTCTGCTGAAAGGCTGAAATTAGTGACTTCAAGAACTGATAAGGCTGGGCTCTGTGGCTCAGCCTGTAATCCCAGTATTTTGGGAGGCCGAGGTGAGTGGATTGCCTGAGCCCGTGGGTTCGAGACCTGCCTGGGCAACTTGGTGAGACCTCATCTCTACAATAAATCAAAAAAATTAGCCGGGCGTGGTAGCGCAAACCTGTAGTTCCAGCTACTTGGAAGGTTGAGATGGAAGGATGACCGGAGCCCAGCAGGTCGAGGCTGCAGTGGCCGGGAGCAGCCACTGCACTCTGGTCTGGGTGACAGAGTGGGACTCCAACTCAAAAAAAAAAAAAAGAACTTATAAAATAATTTTTCAGTGCCTATTATGCCAAGCACTGAGATACACTTTGAAAATACAGTAGACAACAAGCCAAACACAAATTCTTCTCCTCAAGGACACACAATATAGTTGTCCTTAATTGAATATTAGTGGCACCAAGGCTGAACAAAAAAGGGAAATTTAACCAAATGGCCAAAAGGAATAGCTAGAACAGTAAGCTCACAAGGAACAACATGGACTAAAAAGTTAAACCTTGCTTATACTCACTTGTTCATAAATCTCAGAAGCACAGAGATGACAGCAAGGGAAATGAACTAAACATATGAGTAGAGAAAGAAAGACAACTTGAAAATCACTAACAGAAAATGGTAACTATAAAGATCACAAGTAACTTTTTTTTTGAGTTGGAGTCTCACTCTCAGTGGCACAATCAGGGCTCACAGCAGCCTCCACCTCCTGTGCTCAAGGTATCCTTCTGCCTCAGCCTCCAGAGTAGCTGGGACTATAGGCACATGCCACCATGCCCGGCTAATTTTTTTTGTAAAGACAGAGTCTTACAATGTTGACGTTCTTTTTTTTCTTTTTTTTTGAGGTGGAGTCTCACTCTGTCACCCAGACTGGAGTGCAGTGATATGTTCACAGCCACCTCAGCATTGACCTGCTAGGCTCCAGCAATCCTTCTGTCTCAGCCTTCCAAGTAGCTGGAACTACAGG
>NW_007248694.1:951873-955274 GCF_000164805.1 Carlito syrichta
GAACCCGTGGGCTCAGACAATCCTCTCGCTTCAGCCTCCCAAAGTGCTAGGATTATAAGCTTGTGCCACCACACCCAGCCAGTGCTACTCTTAAATCTTTGGACTCTGTCTAGAGAAAGTTTTTGTTGTCTTGAACTCCTGAGTTCAAGTAATCCTCCTGCCTCAGTTCCCAAAGTGCTGGGATTATAGGCCTGAGCCACTGTACCTGGCAACCACAAGTAACTTTAATGTGTACTCTTCATTCTAAGGAGAGCACAATTAACAACATGCCCTGATTTTCACACTTAAAGCTGTAATAACATTGAGGACTAATTTGTTTACAGAACAAGAAAGCGCAACAAAAACTTTTTCTAGACAGAGTCCAAAGATTTAAGAGTAGCACTGGCTGGGTGTGGTGGCACAAGCTTATAATCCTAGCACTTTGGGAGGCTGAGGCGAGAGGATAGTCTGAGCCCATGGGTTCGAGCCCAGCCTAGGCAACATGGTGAGACCTCGTTTCTACAATAAATCAAAAAACTAGCCGGGTGTGGTAGCATGCACCTGTAGTTCCAGCTACTTGGAAGGCTGAGACAGAAGGATTGCTGGAGCCTAGCAGGTCAATGCTGAGGTGGCTGTGAACATATTACTGCATTCCAACCTGGGCGATGGAGTGAGACTCCACCTCAAAAAAAAAGAAAAAAAAGAAAAAAAAGAACGGCATCTACTGTTAAGTTAACATACTGCAGGCCAGCTCTAATAGATACTCAATGAGAAGGAGTAAGAAGGAAGCTGATTTCTGGGAGCTAGGATTATTAAAAATATAAAAATACCTAAGTAAGAGGAAAATATATGACACGATGTTACAAAGAAAATATCAGCTACTATGCGGATGTTACCCTTCCCAAAAGGTATTCTATTCTGGGAGCTCTAAAATGCCTAGCATGTCACCAGTGAGCCCCACCACTTTCACAAACTTTTAACTTTTACACTGGGAAACTTTCTTCAGGGAGCATACCTCTACAATTTCAAAGGAAGCTAACAAGAAAATAAAATTCAGTTAACAGTTCAATTTGCAGGAATTAATCTACTCACAATGCCAAGGGGACAAGTAATATAACAGCCTGAGGTTAACAAGCCTTAGAACAAAGTACATCTGTGAAGATTACTCATCTGGAACTAAGGATTGATTAGTAATATCCAAACACGAGGAACCACCCCTTTCACATGTTCCACAGTCCTTTTTTTGGTTCTAGATAATGTAGCAGAAAGAGAAGAAGACTTAAAATATTTAGGTACTGCCAGGCTCGGTGGCTCAGCCTGTAATCCCGCGCCTTTGGGAGGCTAAGATGAGTGGATTGCCTGAGCCCGCAGGTTCGAGACCGGCCTGGGTAGCGAGACCTCATCTCTACAATAAATCAAAAATTAGCCGGGCTTGGTAGTGCGCTAATTCCAGCTACTCAGAAGGCTGAGGCGGAAGGATCACCGGAGCCCAGCAGGCTGAGGCTGCGGTGGCCGGGAGCGGCCACTGCACTCCAGTCTGGGTAACAGAGTGAGATTCCAACTCCAAAAAAAAAAAAAAAAAAAAAATTTAGGTACCTGGGCATTGATTCCAGTCCCCCTCAGTGTGCCAGTTAGTACCTACTTAGGCAAGTTATTTCTTTTCTGAGTTTCAATTTCTTCATTTGTAAAATGGTGATACTAATATCTACTTCAGTCAGTTGTTGTGAGGAATAAATAATAAAATACATATGACAGTACTGGTCAGGTGTGGTGGCTCACACCTGTAATCCCAGCACTTTGGAAGGCCATTTCCAGTAGAGGTTCAAGACCAGCCTGGGCAACATAGCAAGACCTTGTGTCTACAAAAAAATTAAAATTAGCTGAGTGTGGTGGCACGTGCCTGTAGTCCCAGCTGCTAAGGAGGCTGAGGCGGAAGGATCGCCTGAGCCCAGGAGGTCGAGGCTGCTGTGAGCCATGATTGTGCCACTGCACTCCAGGATGGGCAACAGAGTGAGACCATGAGCTAAAAAATAAAAAAAAAAGCTGGGCATGGGTGGCTCATACATGTAATCCCACCACTTTGGGAAGCAGAGGTGAGAGGAGCACCTGAGCCCAGGGGTTCAAGACCAGTCTGGGCAACTTGGAGCAATCTCATCTCTACAATTGATTTAAAAATAAGACAGGCATGATGGTGTGTGCCTATAGTTCAAGCTACTTGGAAGGCTGAGGCAGAAGTATTGCCTGAGTTCAGGTCGAGGCTGCAGTGTCTGTGGGTGTGCCACCGCATACCAGCCTGGGCAAAAGAGTGAGACTGATTCAAACAATAAAAAATAAATAAAAAATAAAGAAAGTGACCGGGCTCAGTGGTTCAGCCTGTAATCCCAGCACTTTGGGAGGCCAAGGTGAGTGGATTGCCTGAGTCCAGGGGTTCGAGATCAGCCCGGGCAACTTGGCAAGACCTCATCTCTACAATAAATAAAAATTAGCTGGGTGTGGTAGCGTGTGCCTGTAGTTCTGGCTACTTGGAAGGCTGAGGTAGAAGGATCGCTGGAGCCCAGCAAGTTGACGCTGGGGTAGCCATGAGTGTGCCACTGTACTCCAGCCTGAGCAACAGAGTAAGACTCCAACTCAAAAATAAATAAACAAATAAGTAATAAATAAAGTATATAACAGTACCTAGATTATAGCAGTGGTCAATAGATGTTAGTCAAATTTGAATTGTTCTAAAACCTATTGGTTCCTGTTATATTTGCTCAGTAGCATGGATTACATTTCTTCCTTATTTCCCTACCAGAGAAGAAGATAACATTGAGGATTCTATTGTAGGATGGAGAGGGCACAGAGTATAAGACGCCTTTATCACCTCTGTTAGGTTTGAAATGCAAAATCAGAAGGAAAAATTTGACTGTTAAACTAATTTTTAAGGCTAGGCTCGGTGGCTCAGCCTGTAATCCCAGCATTTTGGGAGGCCGAGGCGAGTGGATTGCCTGAGTCCATGGGTTCTAGACCCACCTGGACAACTTGGCAAGACCTCGTCTCTACAATAAATCAAAAACTAGCTGCGTGTGGTAGTGTGCGCCTGTCGTTCCAGCTACTTGGAAGGCTGAGGCGGAAGGATCGCCGGAGCCCAGCAGGTCGAGGCTGCGGTGGCCGGGAGCATGCCACTGCAGTCCAGTCTGGGTGACAGAGTGAGACTCTGACTTAAAAAAAAAAAAAAAAAAGCGGACTAATGGTTGCTTGGGGCTAGAAGGGATAGGGGATAGAGAAGCAATAAATAAAGGATAAGGGTTTCTTTTTTTTTTTAATTGAAATGAAATTCACATAACATAAAATTAATCATTTTTAAAAAAATTTTATTTATTTTTATTTTTTTGAGTTAGAGTCTCACTCTGTCGCCCAGACTGGAGTGCAGTGGCCTGTCC
>NW_007248694.1:955464-988172 GCF_000164805.1 Carlito syrichta
AGGCAATCCACTCACCGCAGCCTCCCAAAGGCGCAGGATTACAGGCTGAGCCACCGAGCCGGCTAAAATTGATCATTTTAAGTGTATAATTTGGCTAGGTGCGGTGCCTCACATCTATAATTCCAGCACTTTGGAAGGCTGAGGCAGGAGAATCACTTGAGCCCAAGAGTTTGAGACCAGTCTAGGCAACATAGTGAGAACTGTCTCTACAAAAAAATAATTAGCTGGGTGTGGTGGCACACAACTGCAGTCTCAGCTAGTTGGGAGGCTGAGGCAGAAGGATCTCTTGAGCCCAGGAAGCTGGGGTGAGCCATGATTGTGCCACTGCACTCCAGTCTGGGTGACAGTGAGTCCCTAAACTAAAAAATTTTTTAAAAGTGTATAAGTCAGTGGTTCACAATGTTATGCAACCACACCTGTAACTAATTTCAAAGTATTTCCATTGCCCCAAAAGAAAGTCCCATACCCATTAAGTAATCCATCCCCATTTTCCCCCCTCCCCAGCACCTAGTAACCACCAACCGGCTTTCTGTGTCTATGAATTTACCTATTCCACATATTTTATTTAAATGGAATCCTACAATAGATGGCCCTTGGGTCTGGCTCTTTTCACTTAGTATGTTTGTGAGGTTTATCCATGTTGTAGTATCAGTACTTCATCACTTTTTATGGCTGAGTACTATTTCTTTGTATCAATATACCACATTGTGTTCATCCATTCATCTGTTGGCTGTTGTGGATAGTGCTGCTAAGAACTTTCATATACAAGAATCTGAGTAGCTGTATTCAGTTCTTCTAGCCATATACCCAGCAGTGGAATTTCTGGGTCATAAGGAGATTCTATTTTTAACTTTTTAAGGAATTGCCAACCTGTTTTCCAACCTGTTCTGGCCGCTCCATTTTACATTCTTATCAACAATGTATAAGGGTCTCTATTTCTTCACATCCTTGCCAATGCTTATCACCTGCTCTTAGTTTTTAGTTTAGTTTGTTTTTTAAAATGATAGCTATCCTACTGGGTATGAAGTGGTATCTCATTGTGGTTTGGGGTTTTCTTTCTTTCTTTCTTTTTTTTCCTCCTAGAGATAGGGTCTCACTCTGTCACCCAGGCTGGAGGGCAGTGGTGTGATCCCAGTTCACTACAGTCTCAAACTCTTGACCTCAAGCAATCTTCCTGCCTCAGCCACCCTAGTAGCTAAGACTACAGGTGTGTGCTACTATGTGCAGCTGATTTATTTATTTATTGCAGAGATGAGGCCTCATTTTATTACCTAGGCCAGTTGTGAACTCCTGGCCTCAAGCCATCCTCCCACCTTGGCTTCCCAAAGCACTGGGATTACAGGTATAAGCCACCACACCCAGCCATGGTTTGAGATTTCTTTCTTTTTTTTTCTTAATAAGTGTTCCTAGGAAATAAATTTTTTTCTTTTTCTTTTCCTTTTTTTTAAGAGATGGCAGTCTTCAGGAGTTGGAGACCAGCCTGGGCAACATAGTGGACCTTATTGCTACAAAAAAATTTTTTTTAATTTTGTAAAAAGGAAAAAAAGGAGAGTGAGCGATGGTGGGTTTCACTATATTGCCCAGGTTGATCTCAAACTCCTGGCCTCAAGAGATCCTCCTGCCTCTGAATAGCTGGAACTACAGGTATGCACCACCACACCTGGGTTGGGGTTTCTTTTTGAGGTAATAAACATATTCTAAAAATGAATGTGGTGATTGTTGTACATATCTGTGAGAACACTAAAAACCACTGAACACATCTTAAATGGCTGAATTGTGTGGTATGTAATTATATCTCAATAAAGTTATCTTTTTTAAAAAAAGAGAAAGAGCCAGGCTCGGTGGCTCAGCCTGTAATCCCGTGCCTTTGGGAGGCTGAGGTGAGTGGACTGCCTGAGCCCGCGGGTTCAAGACCCGCCTGAGCAACTTGGCAAGACCTCATCTCTATAATAAATCAAAAATTAGCCGGGCGTGGTAGTGCATGCCTGTAGTTCCAGCTACTTGGAAGGCTGAGGCGGAAGGATCACCGGAGCCCAGCAGGTTGAGGCTGCGGTGGCCGGGAGCGGCCACTGCACTCCAGTCTGGGCGACGGGGTGAGACTCCAACTCAAAAAAAAAAAAAAAAGAAAAATGTCAGAACAGTGTTGCCCAAGAGCTTGGGGACTGACAAGGAAAGGATGCCTGAGAACTTTCTAGAGTGACAGAAAGGTTCTATATATTGATAGTAGTATGGGTTACATAGAGATATCCATTTGCCAAAACTATATAATAAAAATTAATGTACTTCAGGCTGGGCATGATGGCTCACGCCTGTAATCCCAGCACCTTGAGAGGCTGAGGCAGGAAGACCACTTGAGGCCAAGAGTTCAAGATCAGTCTGGGCAACACAGAGAGATCCCTATCTCTACAAAAGAAAAAAATTTAGCTGGGCATGGTGGGGAGCACATGTAGTCCTAACTATTCTAATGGCTGAGGCAAGAGGATCACTTGATCCCAGAAGGTTACAGTAAGCTATGATTGTGCCACTGAACTCCAAATGAGTGACAGAGCAAGACCCCTACTCTAGAAAAAATAAAAAACATAAAAAGTTCAGAGTACTTCACTATGTGTAAATTTTACCTAAAAAATTTGGGGGAGGTATAGATGAAACAAGAATGGCAGAATGTTGATAGTTGTTGAAACAGAATGACGGGTGCATAGGGTTCATTATTCTGTTCTATTCTGTTTACTTTGCATATATTTGGAATTCTTAATAATAAAGTTCTTTCAAAAATCTTTCTTTCTGGCCAGATATGGTGGCTCATGCTTGTAATCCCAGCATTCTGGGAGGTGGAGGCAAAAGGATTGCCTGAGCCTGGGGGTTCAAGAACAGCCTAGGCAACTTGGTGTGACCTTGTCTCTGCAATAAAAAAAAATTAGCCAGGCATGGTGATGCACACCTGTGGTTCCAGTTACTAGGAAGGCTAAGGTGGAAGAATCACCTGAGCTCAGCAGGATGAGGCTGTGGTGGCCATGAGCATGCCACTGCATTCTAGCCTGGGCGACAGAGTTAGACTCCAACTAAAAAAAAAAAAACTTTCCTTCTGATGAAAGAGTCATCCAAAACAAGGAAGACTGACTGTTGAAATGAAAAATCATTAATCATATAAAGTTAACAAATCAGGTCCAAGATACAGATATGGCCATCCCAGTCTTGGGGGAAAAGGACAAACAAAATGTGTTCATATGTATAATGTTATAGTTAGAAGGATATGCACCAATGTTACCCAGTGGTCATCTCTCCAGTAGGAAGACAGATGATATTGGTTATTTTCCAAATACTCTACAGTAAACATTTATTGTTTTAATAATAATATGAAAATAGCAATTGGGAACCAGCTTTGAACTAAAGAAACTTGAGTCTGAATCTGGCTCTACTATTCAGCAGGTTGTGTGATCTTGGACAATTATTAATAATAATTATTATTATTTTTGAGTCTCACTCCATTGTCCAGGCTGCAGTGCAGTGGCATGTTCACAGGCACCCCAGCATCGACCTGCTGGGCTCAGGCAATCCTTCCACCTCAGCTTTCCAAGTAGCTGGAAATACAGGCATGTGCTACAACGCCAGGCTAGTTTTTTGATTTATTGTAGAGATGAGGTCTTGCCAAGTTGCCCAGGCTGTTCTAGAACCCGTGGACTTAGGTAATCCACTCACCTTGGCCTCCCAAAGTGCTGGGATTACAGGCTTGAGCCACCTCACCCAGCCTATTTTTTTTTTTTTTGAGTTAGAGTCTCACTCTGTTGCCCAGGCTGGAGTGCAGTGGCATGCTCACGGCCACCTCAGCATCAACCTCCTGGGCTCAGGTGATCCTTCCACCTCAGCCTTCCAAGTAGCTGGAACTACAGGCATGCGCTACCACCCTTGGCTAATTTTTTGATATATTGTAGAGATGAAGTCTCACCAAGTTGCCCAGGCTGGTCTCAAACCCTTGGACTCAGGCAATCCTCTCACCTTGGCCTCCAAAAGTGCTAGGATTACAGGCTTGTGCCACCACGCCTGGCGACAAAATTATTTACCCTAAAGTGCTTGGTTTTTTTCATCTGCAAGATAGGTATATAAAATTTGTCTCACAGGGTTACTGGGAATGTTAAATGAGATAATGCATTGTAAAACACTTAGCACAATTTCTGGCATTGTTAAGTGCTCAAGAAACACTAGCTATTTCTTCATCCGTTACATGGAGATGATAACAGTACCTATCTCATAGAGCTATTGTAGGATTACATGGGATAACTGTCATACTGTAAATGCTAAGTGTGAGTGACAGTACTATCAGCAATAAGAAAATATCATTTAAGAAAAGTCCCACTTCAAAAAGTTAAACATAGGGTTACCATATGACCTAGTAATTCTACTCCTAGGTTAATACCCAAGAGATGTAAAAATATATGCCCACATCAAAACTTGTACAAGAATATTCATAGCAGCATTTTTCATAATAGCCCAAAGTAAAAACAATTGATGCCCATCAATTAATGAATAAACAAATACAATGTGCCATATTCATATAATGGAATATTATTCAGTCATAAGAAAAAATGGAGTACTAATTCAAACTTGTGGTATTATAATATATATAGGTTCACAGTTCCTGGCTCATAACCCTCATAACCTTTGTTATAGTTTTTTGTTAAAATACTGGGCATGTTAGGCCTAGGGGCAGGCCTTAGGAAACAGATCTCTCTGACCTTCTCTGGCACTACTTTCACCTGCCCCAAGACAGGATTCTAATTTTCTCCTACTTCTGATCATGGGTCTTAAGACTCTTCCCAGAGATGGTCCTACACTACACACTGCTGACACCATAAAACTTCCATAAAAACCCAGGAGGACTGGGTTTGAAGAGCTTCTGGACAGCTGGATAGTAGAACATGTAGAGGTTCCTAAAGGGGGGCATACCCTGGGAGGGCATGAAAGCTCTATAACGCACCCTACACATTTCTTCATCTATATCCTTGATAAACGGTAAACCCAAGTAAGTGTCTCCCTAAGTTCTGTAAGCTGCTCCAGAAACTAATTAGTAGAACTCAAAGAGAGGGGTAATGAGAACCCTAACTTGAAACGGGTCAGAAGTTCCAGCGGCTCAGACTTACAACTGGTATTGGGGGTAGGAGACTGTCTTGTGGGACTGAACTCTCAACCTGTGGGATCTGACACTATCTTCAGACAGACAGTATCAGAACTGAATTAAAGGACACCCAGCTGCTGTCTGTTGCTTGGTATGTGGAGAAAACTCCCACATTTGGTCACAGAAGTCTTACTCTGTGTTGATAATTGTTGTGGTGTGAGATCAGAGGGAAAAACGTGGCTTGAGAGAGTTCTTTCCAAAGCAATATTATGACATGGAAGAAACTTGAAAACATGCTAAGTGAAAGAAGCCAGTCACAAAAGACTACATATTGTATAAGTCTATTTATGAGAAAAATCAAGAATAGGAAAACCTATAGAGACAAAGATTAGTGGTTGCCTAGGGCTGAGGGAGGAGATGGAAGTGACTAGGGATAGCTCAAAGGTATGTGTTTCTTTTCTAGATAACAGAAATGTTTTGGAATTAGATAGTGGTGACAACTGTACAACTCTGTGACTATATTAAAACTGCTCAGCACTTTGGGAGACCGAGGTGAGAGGACTGCCTGAGTTCATAGGTTCAAGACCAGCCTGGGCAACTTGGCGAGACCTCATTTCTACAATAAATCAAAAAATTAGCCGGTGTGGTGGCATGTGCCTATAGTTCCAACTACTTGGAAGGCTGAAGCAGGACTGCTTGAGCCCAGCAGGTCAGGGCTGTGGTGACCATAAGCGTGCCACTACACTCCAGCCTGGACAAGAGAATGAGACTGCAACTCAAAAATAAAATATTAATAAAATAAAATAAAACAAACAACTCCTGTGGACTGGGTGCTGTGGCTCAAGCCTGTAATCCCAGCACTTTGGGAGGCCAAGGTAGGAGGACTGCTTGAGCCCAGGAGTTTGAGGTTACATTGAGTTATGATAACACTACTGCACTCTAGTGTGGGCAACAAAAGGAGACCCTGTCTCTAAAAATAAATAAACAAAATCTGAGTGGTAGCTCACCCCGTACTTTGGGAGGCCGAGGTGGGAGGACTGCTTGAGCCCAGGAGTTTGAGATCAGCCTAGGCAACAGGCAATAGTGAGACCTCATCTCTACAGAAAAATTAAAAAATGCTGGACAAGGTAGTGCACACCTGTAGTCCCAGATACTCAGGAGGCTGAGGTGGAAGGATAGCCTGAGCCCAGGAAGTCAAGGCTATGATGAGCCATGATCATGCCACTGCCCTCCAGCCTGGGTGATAGAGTAAGACCCTGACTCAAAAAAAATAAACAAACAAAAATAAAGTCAATGAATTGTATGCTTTGAAAGAGAAGATTTAATGGTATCTGAATTATATTTCAACAATAAAGGACAGAAAAAAATCCTAAACCCTTTTCTTTCTCTACCTCAAAAATCACAACTTATGAAAATCTAGTTCTTACTCTTTCCTTCATCTGTCTCCTACTATTAGCTGTGGTTACTTATATGGCTTATCTTCCTTAAAAGACTAAAAGCATGCTAAGGGCCAATTATTTGCATCATCCCAGGAGTGATGTGAGCTTAGCAGGCACTAATAAATATTGCTGAATTAATAACGGCATGACTACTTTGCATGTATACAATGTTTTATATCTATCAAAGTGCTTTTGCTCATGTTTTTAATTTGAACTTCATAACAACCCTGTGAGGAAGCTATTATTACTCCCACTTAACAAGAGAGAACCGAAACACATGTGGTACTGAGAGAGAAGCACTGGACTGGGATACCTAGGGTCTTGTTGTGCTCCCAGTCAGTCTTAGTGAGGCATTTCACTTTGTCTGTCTATTCTTCCATCTGTAAGCTGAGAGGTGGATTCTTAGATAAGCTACAAAACCCCTTCCAATGACACTATCCTGTGATTCTAAGGAGACATTAGTAGTTAGCAGCAGACCAGAGATTGAATCTAAAACATCTGTATTTTCTTTCCTCTGGACATGCTGCCTCTCACAGCAAGGAGGTGACAACTGACCCCTTTTCAACATTCTGAATTATGCAAAAGATTTATGCAAGTTTCCTTTCACTCTTTTTAGTGGTTTTTCTATTGGAGCAATCCTACAGAAAAGAAGAAAAATGCAACAAAGTGAGGACTGAGTTGTACTTTCAATGCATAAAAGTCACTGGAAGTAAAATAAAATAAAGGGTTGAGCTATGGAATATAACAAACCAAAGGCTCAAATCCCAGCTCTGCCACCTATTTTTTGTGTGACTTGACATTGCTAAATCTGTTTCCTAATCTGTTAATACCTACCTCTGCAGGGTGATGTGGAATGGAAGAGCTCACAAGTAAAATGCCTGAAACTGAGTCTGGTAAACAGTAATATTTGTTGAATATTCTAAACATTTTACAAGTGTGACCTCATAGACTTCTCATAACAATCCTACTACGAGACAGGCACTATAATTAGCCTCATTTTACAGATGTAGGATCTGAGGCACAGAAAAGTTAATTTGCCAAAATCACAGTTATTAAATGGAGAGTCAGGGTTGGGCATGGTGACTCACACCTGCATCCCAGAACTTTGGGAGGCCAAAGCAGGAGGAGTGCTTGAGTCCAGGAGTTTGAGACTAGCCTGGGCAACACAGCAAGACCTCATCTCTACAAAAAATAAAAAAATTAGCCAGAGTAGAAGTACATGCCTGTAGTCCTAGCTACTCAAGAAGCTAAGGCAGAAGGATCCCTTGAGTCCAAGCCCAAGGCTACAGTGAGCTATGATTATGCCACTGTATTCTAGCCTGGGCAACAGGGCAAGACTCTGTCTCTAAAAATAAAAAGAAATAAAATAAAATAAATTGAGAGTCAACCCAGACAATCTGACTCCAGGGTCCCTGGCCATTGGCCACTAAAAAAGAATTACTATTACTATCTATAATCAAAACATGTCTAAGCAGTCTTGCCTAAAGAGACTCTGCCTCTTATCATTCCTTAGGTTTAAGCTGCCTTGACTCTGCTGGTCTCAAACACAAATTTAAAGAGTGCCATTTCAGGGTCATGGACTAAGTTGGTACAAGGACAGTTTTCTGGGGAAGGTGCAGACAGTAGGACAGGCCCATCAGCAAAGCATCTTTGGATAAGTTCTTTGCCATCTTTGCGGCTCCTAGATCAAATGATCCCATATGGGACTGCTAAGTGCTTTCTCTGTAGAAGTCTGTCCTAAGAAATGCTTCACCTTCTAGAAGGTTTTGGATGAAAACTCACCTCTGCCCCAGTGGACTCTGTATTGCCATTTGAGCTTTGTGAAATTTTTTCCTTGACGTCTTTAGAACTTTGTTTTTCAGGGATCACAGCTAAATTTCCTGCCTTCTTGTAGGCCCATAATTACCTTAAGGAAGTGGAAAGGAACAGAAAGAGAAAAAGGGAACATATTTCGATAATGCTGTCCTCCCTCACTATTTAAGTGTGTCCACAGTCTTGTATTTTGTCTTCAACTTGCATCTTTACAAATCATGTCACAATCCAAAGTACCTTTCTTTGAAGTTTCACCTTCTAACTCTACTCCAAGCAGAAAGGTCAAGGAAAACTAAACCAATCAATTTGGAAAAACTTCAGTTGCAGCTGTTACATCCAGATATGTGACTCAAAATGGAACCCAAACACTCAGGCCTCAACTGATGAAGCTCCCTGACCAGGAATGGCTGGCTCCCATTCTGAGAAAGGTTTTTTAAAAAAGATTCAGGAGTGGTCAGGCACGGTGGCTCAGTCTGTAATCCCAGCACTTTAGGAGGCCAAGGTGAGAGGACTGCCTGAGCCCGGGGGGTTTGAGACCAGCCTGGGCAACTTGGTGAGACCTCGTCTCTACAATAAATAAAAAAATAATAATAACAAGCTGGGCATGGTAGCGTGTGCCTGTAGTTCCAGCTACTTGGAAGGCTAAGGCAGGAGGATCACCTAAGCCCAGCAGGTCGAGGCTGTGGTGGCTGTGCACTCCAACCTGGGCAACAGAGTGAGACTCCAACTCAAAACTAAAAAAAAAAAAAAAAAAAAAGATTCAGGAGTAATTTTTCGCTTTCTGAAAATAGAATCTGGGGGTTATGAGTAAGAACAAAGGTCCTGATCCTAACATCGCCCTCAAGAGCCCCTGGATAGCTCCCTGGGCAAGGTCTGATCCTGCTTGCCACCCCACCCCCAAGAAAATGGGGTTAATACCTCCCCAGATGGCTACAGGGAGGATTAAGGGTCTTTATTCTTGGCATCCAGCTCTGTCACAGCTCTAACAGTTGTGACCTTGTATCCTAAAAGAAGATAATAAATATAAAAATGCAAACAGTGACTACCAAATCTGGCTCTACAAGGGTAGCTGAGAATTTCCTTTGAGTAAGGCCTCTGACACTGCCTCCTATACTCTGGCCTGTTGGCTGCATCCTCCCCTTATTCAGGCTTCAAGTTTTTAAGGTATTAGTCACTAATGCCACAAAGCCCTTCAAGGAGTCAGCAGCTATTACTAATAGCACAAAGAATAGGCCCCAGAACTCTCAGGATTGCAACCTGACCTGAATTTACCCTGAGGTAACCAACAAAGTAGTACCCCTTTAATCCAAGCCCTGGTTCTTGAGGATGATCAGTGAAGTATAGTAAAAAGCATAAATATAGCATATATCACATCATTTAGTGCTCATAAACCCACTATAAGGTAGGTACTGTCATAAGTCTCATTTTACAGATGAGGAAACTGTAACTCATGAGAGGACATGTGATTTACATTAGGTCACACAGCTAAGAAGGGGGAGACATGGGTTCAAATATCATCCCTACCTCTACTAGCTGTGTAATCTCCAACATAATTCTTAATTTTCTAGAATCTCAGTTTCCTCATTTGTAAAGTAGGGATAATAAAAATATTTTTCTTATAGGGGAATTTCTGAACACTAAATGAGATACTGTAGAAAAACTATCTAGCAAGTGCCTGATACATACTAAGTATTCAATATATGTTAGTTTTTTACAGATCAAAAAGATAGGGAGTTTGATATCATTTTTACAGAGTCACAGAGTTTAAATACCAAAAGACCATTTAGTTCAAGTACCTTAGTTCAAGACCTCTCTATCATATCCTTGATAAGAAGTGGCAAAGCCTTTACTTGAATGCCTCCAATGATGGGTAACTTACTCCCTCGTGAGGCAGCCCATCTTGTTTTTAGAAAGCCAAATTCTCAGGGCCGGGAGCAGTGGCTCAAGCCTGTAATCCCAGCATTTTGGGAGGTTGAGGCAAGAGGATTGCCTGAGCCCAGGGGTTCAAGACCAGCCTGGGCAACTTGGCAACACCTTGATTCTACAATAAATCAAAATATTAGCCAGGTGTAGTAGCACACACCTGTAGTTCCAGCTACCTGGAAGGCTGAGGCGGACGCATTGCCTGAGCCCAGCAGGTCGAGGCTGTGGTGGCCATGAGCATGCCACTGCACTCCAGCCTGGGCAACAGTGTGAGATTCCAACTCAAAAAAAAAAGAAAGTCCAATTCTCTCCTATCAAGTCAAAGACTACCCTCTTGGAATTTCTGTCATTTAATTCTACTGCTGCCTTCTAGAATCACACAGAGAAAATCCACTTCCCTTTCCCCATGACAATGCTTCATGTATTTGAAAGAAGGTATCATGTTCCCCCAGGTTCTTGGCCTTGTCTATTCCGTTCTTCCTCATGTATCACAGTCCTAGAGGTAACACAATATCACAGAATAGACAGACTGGGGAACGAATTCCAATCCTTCCTTTTACTAGCTGTGTGACCTTAAGCAAGATACTTAACCTCTCTGAATCTGTTTCTTCATAATGTATAATATAAAAAATGATTCTCACCTCACAGGACAGTCATGAAGATTAAACTGGATAAAGTAAGACTACTACCTAGCACTGAGCCCAAGATATACCAGAACCTCAATGAATGTCAGTCGCTTTTTAGGGCGTATTACAAGTGGCAAACATCTGTCAAAGTAAATTAACCAGGATTAAATGCAACATCAAGGGACTGATTTCTGACGGCAACTGCCAGGACTTAGATTTTTGAAGAAGCGATAGCTAAGAAGAAAGCACAACCCAAGGGTTCTGTGGGTCCAGCAATCTGTAATGGCAGCCCAAAGACACCGTGGAGAATCTGGAAAGGTAAAGATGAAAGAAGAAAGGAAGCAAGACAAACCAGTGACCCAAAGAAAAGACAAGTATTACCATATTACTTTTTGTCTACAACTTTTTCTCTGATACTCAGAACTGCACATGTGGGCCACATTCCCTAATTTAAAAGGAGAGAAGAAAAATAAAAATAATTCAAGAACTAGCCATAGCCTGGATCTTCCTCAGCAGGTGGCAACAAATGTTTGGCAGTGGGTTCCAAGATTTTTAGTTGTGTCCTTCCAGATCCTGAAGTCTAGGTGTGTGAAAATACTTTGCAGAGGATGCCCAATGTGTCAATACTGAACTCCTTCCAGGTAGAAAAACTGCCAATTCTGTGGCAATTCTAAAACTAAAATATAGAAAATAGTCGTTAATACCATCATCATAATCATCATCTATATTCTCTCTTTCTCTCAGTGGTTACCAGGGAAAGAGTCCCAAACAGAACCATGGACTGCAGAGTTGATCCAAAATCACTGCTTCTACAGATTAAGGTGACATTGGAATATAAGTGCCCCCAAATAGGAAAAAAAAGGAAAGGAGAGCAGGACCCCAGACTTAATTAAGCTGCATGATCACAAATTGGGATAGAAAAAGTTGTTTGTTGCCTGCCAATGAAGAAGGCTCACTAAGTCTCAGACTCGGCCCAAAGGAGCCCCATAGTTACTCCCTGGTCTGTTATAGAAGACCTGGTTATTATGCTCAACCTCAAAGGTTCAGTTCAGACCCTCTAAAGGTAAAATAATTAATTACAAAAAGAATAAGTTAGAACTCAAGATAGAAATGCATTATGTAGCTCCTTCACCACAGTGAACAGACGCTGGTCACTCAGAACAGAAAAGCTTAGTTCAGACCACTAGGCACACTTTTTCTATAAGGTCTTTTGAGTCAGAAACTGCCCTCAGAATAGTTTTCTTCTCAAAATGGTTTTAGGCTTGTTAAAAGGGAGCACTTAACTGGCACTTCATCCTGATCATCCACCCCATCCTTGGAAAGAATGAGGAAGCTACAGTCACCCTACCAGGCTCTTAAATTCACCAACTTGAGGGGGAAACTTTAAAGTTGCTCCTCCACTGCCTCAATAGGTTAAAGAAAGTCACAGAAGAAAAGAACTTTGGGGGAAATAGTCACAGTAGGCTGTTAGACATTAATGTCACAATACCTCTTTTCTAGAAACCCTGGGAGTACACCTGCAGTGGAGAGAGCGCCCAGGGGCACCAAGCAAATTCAACCCCGCTGACAAGGGGGCGTCCCACAGCAGCGTTCAGTAACAGGAATTGGATCCTGCAGGTTCGGAGTCTCCCTTCTATCTCATCACTTCCTATTTACCCTTTGAAGAGGGTACTGAATAGCCCAGTCCAAGAACAGGCCCTTTGTATGGAGTGCTACAGTCGCCTGGTTGAAACACCTTGGCTGAGTTCAGTTTGGTGCCAGGTTGGGCCACTGAAGGCATGCATCTGCGGTGGACACACGACGGGGGCAGGGCGCGGGGGGAGAGGGGAGAGAGAGAGAGAGGAGAGAGAGGGGAGAGAGAGAGGAGAGAAAAGAGAGGGGGAGAGACAGAGAGAGCGAGCGAGCGAGCAAACTAAGAGAGGAGGTTAGGCCAACGTTGCCCTCCCGGCACTTACACCTGCCTCCTCTTCCTGAGACCGGCGCCAGATCAGATGTCAAACAAAAACTCCGCAAAAAAGTCTTGTGATGGAACGACTTCCACCTCTCCCTCGGCAGAGCCCCCCAGGACTCCCACAGCCTTCCCCCCAAGTCCCGACCGGCCGTCCGCCCCCACCCCGTCCCCGGCCCCTCTGCCCTCCGCCCCAGCGAGGCCTGACTCCTCTCGGGACACACTGGGGCCCCGAAGCGGGAGGGCTCAGGCCCCCAGGCCGGCAGGGCTGGAACCGGCCCAGAACGGCCGGCCCGTATGCCGGAGCTGCGGGAGCCGGTCTTCACCTCGGCGCCCGCGGAGGGCAGCGGGCGGCGGCGGCGACCCGTACCTGTCAGGTCTCTTTCCCGGACCAGCGGCGGCGCAACTTCAGGAGCCCATGTCCGTCCGGGGGGGCCGGCCCCTCTCCCGGGAGGGGGGGCGCGGATCCCGGGGAGGGGGCTGGGGGACCCGGGCAGCCCTAGCCCCTTCCCATGCTCCCCGCCCGGCGCCTGGCCGGGGCCGGACAGCGCCTCCGCCCGCCCCTGCGCACAGCCTCACACCCGCGCTCACACACACTCACACTCCCTCGCGCGCTCTCACACACGCACTCCCCTCCCTCCTCCTCCTCTGTTTATCTCCTCCAGCTGTCTGGGGACCCAGGAGAAGCCCGTCACCGCGCCTGCGCCACGCAGTCTCCGCCCCCGTCCCGCGCCTCACAGCCGGCGGCTACGCTACGTAGACTACGCCCGGCCCTTTCCAGAATGGCGAGCCGGGCCCCCGCCCCCCCGCGCCCGGTCAACGTCTGCTGCCGGCGGCGCCTACTAACCTGCTAGTGGGGGAGTCCCGCACTGCCGCGGCCAATCCGCTTCGCCGCTCGCGGGACCAGCAGCCAGTGGGCGGGCGGGAAAGCCGGACTAAGCCCTGCGGCATCCTGGGAGTCGTAGTTTTTCGCCGTCAAGGAGCTCCCGCTGGGAGGGTTCACCCCGCCCGGTTGCCATTAGTTACCCGGACGCACCTCCTACCCCACCACCGCCTGGTGCTCCCTCACGTCGCTTCTGGGACACCCGCCCACACACTCCCCCATTGCCCCCCAGAGTTCCGCATAGCCTTCTATGAGCTACTCAAGACCTAAGCATAGGGCCCAAGGGCACCCCAGAGCTGAGCTTCAGCCTATTCCTTCCTGTTCTGGGGGGCTGCTCTTGTCTCCTGGGCCTGAAGAAAAAGGATACAAAACAATGGATCCTATGCTGAGCGGCCTGGAGGGGAGTCAGTCAGACACACACACTTTGGGATCCGCAGGCTGATGGGAGAGACAAGGTCCATCTGAGATTGGTGGAGTCACTACTGTTCCTACCTCTGAGGAAGAGAGGCAGTTCCAGCCTTGTGGAATCTCAAGCCTGCTGGAGAAGACACCCTTCTCTCTAAAGAAATTCCCAAGAGGTGACAAGGGAGGCACTATGCCTAACTTCTTAAGGCAGAGACTAGGCCCCACCTATGAGGAACCTCAAGTCAAAAGAGGAAGACGCTGTCATCACCTTCTGAGATGGGAAACTTGCCACTTACCCATAGGGTGCCATTTGTCAGATAGCGGTAATTCACTTGTATGTGCACCATATTGGGTTCAGCCTCTTAGGTAGGTACTATTGATATCTGTGTTTTGCAGAAGAGAAAAGAAGCCAGAGCACAGAAAGTTTAAAAGCAACTTGTCTAGAGTCACATACCTGATAAGGAAACATATTGTGATTCAAACCCAGATTTGCCTGACTCCAGAGTCTGGGTCTTTGAACACTGCCTGTTCCTCTTATGAAAACCAGGCAGCACCCACCCTCAGGAAGGACTGAATATACATATTAGCATTTATAGTGTTTGTTCCATGTTTATCACTCTATGAGTTGCTTGGTTTTTTTTCCAATTCTGCTCACATTATGAGTATGAATTAGTCTGTGAGCTCCCAAAGGGTCATTTCTTCCATTTACAGGAGTAAGAACCCACCCTTGTGAATTTAGCTTGCAAAACCTTTCATGACTTTTGCCTAATATGCTGTGGGTCATTCCTCCTTACCTCTTCCCCACAACTGTTCCACTGAATATTAAAAAAACCATAGACTTTGGGACTATAAGAAAGCCTTGAGATGATCCATTCAGAGCTCCCCAAGTTTAGGTTGTAACCTTGGTTAGGATCATTGGGTCAATTAAACTGAATTAACAGCTAACATTTATCAAACACTTGTCATAGAAGCTAAGTGCTTACCAGTGGATTAAGCAACACTCCCACAATCACATAGCTAGGAAGTGGCACAGTTGGGATTAAAACCCAGTCCGGGCCGGGTGTGGTGGCTCAAGCCTATAATCCCAGTACTTTGGGAAGCCAAGGTGAGGGGATCGCCTGAACCCATGGGTTTGGGAACAGCCCGGGCAACTTGGCGAGATTTCATCTCTATAGTAAATTTAAAAAAAAAATTAGCCAGCTGTGGTAGCGCATGCCTATAGTTCCAGCTACTTGGAAGGCTGAGGTGGAAGGATCGCTTGAGCCCAGCAGGTCGACAGTGGGGTGGCCGTGAGTGTGCCACTGCACTCCAGCCTGGGCGACCGAGTGAGACTTCAACTCAAAAAAATTAAAAAAATAAAACTCAGACCGTTTGAATCCAGAGCCCCCACTATAACCCTTGAACTATACTGGCAAGATCCTACAGGGGATCTTAGAAATATCAACAGAGAAAAAAAAAGAAATATCAACAGAGAAGGATGAGTTTCTGTGATTCTGTGATGGCACATAGTAGACACTCAGTAAATATTTTTTGTCAGAATGAACTTTTGTTGGTAGAGAGTAGATGACAGAAGATTATTAATAGCTGCAGTTGCTATTTATTATTTTTACCAGGTACTCACTTGTGCTCTTACAGTTGCTCTTGTGCGTGCATTCTTGTTCTCTCCCTCTCCCCCATATAGGAAATATCTATATAAATACATATTTATATACATGTGTATACACACATACTAATTCATTTGATCCTCCTCACCACCTTGTGAGTTAGGTATTATTCTTAATCCCATTTTAAATAGAAGAAACAGAGACTCAAAAGAAGATTAAATTCAGAATCAGGCACACCTCCCAGCCATAGGTATTTTCAGATTAATTTAAGAGAGAATTTTCGAACCAATTGAACTGGGCTACTTTAAGAAGTTGTAAGCTCTTTGTCTCTGGTAGTATTCAAGTACAGGCTATAATCATGTGTTCAAGATACTCTAGAAGCAATTATTTTATGGTAGATATTATAATTAAGTGGCTGATTCTAATTTTTTTTGGTTTTGGGTTTTTGTTGTTGTTGTTGTTGTTGGAGTCTCACTCTGCCATCCAGGCTGAAGTGTTGTGGCACGCTCATGGCTACCACAGCCTTGACCTGCTGGGTTCAGGTAATCCTTCCTTCTCAGTCTTCCAAGTAACTGAAACTACAGGTGTACGCCAACGTGCCCAGCTAAATTTTTTTGATTTATTGTAGATACAAGGTCTACAAGTTGCCCAAACTGGTCTTGAACCCCTGGGCTTAGGAGATCCTCTTGCTTCTGACTCCTAAAGTGCTGGGATCACAGGCGTGAGCCACCACACCTGGTCAATTCCACTCTTTTTCGATTTGGCTTTTGGAAGCAGAAAAGAATTATTCAAATATGGCTTGTGGCAGTGAATACAGCTGTTTTTTCTCTCCTAAGAACATCAGATATTGTCCCAACTAACTGCAAACTACAGAGTCACTAACACCACCATTTTCATCTCCTAATTTTATTCCTGGGCAAACATGGGCATATTCAATCTAAAATTGAAGTGGCTCATGTTGTATAACCAAGTAATTCCATATCTAATACTTCAGAGGAATTGTTGCACGTGTGCACAAGAAGACATGGGCAGAAATACTCCTTTCAACCTTACTATAATAGCAAAAAAATCAAAACAACCTAACTGTCCTTCTATAGGGGTATCAATGGATGAAATATGCTTTATTCATTCAATGAATTGCCATACAACTAATTAAATGATTTACATGCAATCAAGATAGAAAAAGCTGACTGGGGGATGTGGTTCACACCTGTACTCCCAGCATTCTGGTAGGCCAAGGTGGAAGGATTGCTTGAGGTCAGAAATTCGAAATCAGCCTGGACAACAAAATGAGACCCCCATCTCTACAAAATAAAAATAAAGAGAGATAAATCTTAAATACATAATAATGGGCCGGGCGCATTATACCTATAATCCCCAGCACTTGGGGAGGCTGAGGTGAGAGGATTGCCTGAGCCCAAGGGTTCGAGATCAAGCCTGGGCAACTTGGGGAAACCTCATCTCTACAATAAATTAAAAAATGAGCTGGGTGTGGTGGCGTGTGCCTGTAGTTCCAGCTACTTGGAAGGCTGAGGTGGAAGGATCACCTGAGCCCAGCAGGTCAAGGCTGTGGTGGCCATGAGTGTGCCACTGCACTCCAGCCTGGGCAACAGAGTGAGACTCCAAATAAAATAATAATAATAAGCCAGGCTCGGTGGCTCAGCCTGTAATCCCACGCTTTGGGAGGCTGAGGTGAGTGGATTGCCTGAGCCTGCAGGTTCGAGACCTGCCTGGGCAACTTGGCGAGACCTCGTCTCTACAATAAATCAAAAATTAGCTGGGCGTGGTAGCACACGCCTGTAGTTCCAGCTACTTGGAAGGCTGAGGCGGAAGGATCGCCGGAGGCCAGCAGGTCGAGGCTGCGGTGGCTGTGAGCGTGCCACTGCACTCCAGTCTGGGTGACAGAGTGAGAGTCCAACTCAAAATAATAATAATAATAATAATAATGAGTGAAAGAAGGAAGTTGAAAGGTAGTACATTCAGTATGACATTTATTTAAAATTTAACACAAAAATGTCATGTATTTATAGATAAATATGTAAAAAAGTACAAAAAGTTAAATGGGAAATACAACAATTTGGGGGAGAGTAGTTACTTCTGAGAAAAAGAACAAAAGAAGAGGTGAGGATGTAGTTTTATCTGTATGTACAACATTTTGCTTCTATTTTTCTTTTTTTCTTTCTGAGTCAGGTTCTCACTCTGTCACCCAGGCTGCAGTGCAGTGGCACAATCATGGCTCACTGCAGCCTTGATCTCCTGGGCTCAGGTACTCCTCCCACCTCAGCCTCCCGAGTAGCTGGGACTACAGGCACATGCCACCATGCCTGGCTAATTTTTAAAACTTGTGTAGAGACAAGGTCCCACTGTGTCACCCAGGCTTGTCTTGAACTCTTGAGCTCAAGCGATCCTCCCACCTTGGCCTCCCAAAGTACTGGAATTACAGGCGTGAGCCATCATGCCTGGCCTAACATTTGATTTCTTAAAAAAAAAAAAAAAAGATTAGAATTAAATATGGCAAAATATTGAATATCACTTTTATTTTGTTGGTTATATTATTGCATGTGTTTTTCTGAAGGTTTGAAATAGTTTCTAATTAAACATTTTGGGGGGGAGGGGGATGGGATTAACAGTAACAAATATCTGTCTGGGGATGGGGAAACACCTCTTATCAACAGGGTGCCTGAATGAAACATAATTGGACACCTAACCCTTAACTGTACCCCACAAAACCATAATAAAAAATATTGATAATAAAAATAAATAAATAAATAAATAAAACATTTAAAAAATTATTTTAATTGAATGAAGAAAAAATTTATCTCGGCAGGCACGAGGCCGGCCTAAAAGTTAAAGGTCTATAATCTGTACTGTAGTAATTATTAACATACAAGAATTTTATCATTTAAATGACAACAAAAGGAATACTACCTCCTTTTATTTCATTTAGGACTTCAGGTTGCAAAGCTTTTTGGAAGTATAATCTAGATCACCAATGAGAAAAGATTGAGATCCATTGATTTCAATTAGTCACTTCATTTGACCAAGGAGAAAACCATGACCTAGAACAATTTGGTGACTTGCCTAAAGTCACAAATTGCCAGGAGCCCAAATTCTACACTCCAGTCCTGCTGGTCCATCAAGAGTATCCATACTTATCTTGTGCATACTGTTACCTACGTTCAAGCTATTCTCTCCACTTGGAATCCCTCTCTTACTCCTATTTATCTTACTGATCTTCTGCTCCATCTCTAAAACCCTACTTAACTAGGCTAGAAAGAATTAGTCAATTGCATTCTCCTCAGACTTGAGTCTGAATCTTTTTTTTGAGTCAGGGTCTTACTCTGTCACCCAGGCTGGAATGCAGTACATGATCATGATAATCACAGCTCATGGCAGCCTTGACCTCCTAGGCTCAAGCGATCTTTCCACCTCAGCATCCTGAGTAGCTGGGACTGCTATGTTACCCAGGCTGGTTATGAATTCCTGGTCTCAAGCAATCTACCCACCTCCGCCTCCCAAAGTGCTGGGGTTATGACATGAGTCACTGCACCCAGCCTTGAGTCTAAATCTGAGTTAAGTGGGCCCTAATCAACTTCTCGCTTCTCTATACTCTCAGTTCTCTACTCAGCCCTTCCCTGGAAAGCAAATTCTCTGTCTCACAGGCAACACACTGTCTTGTTAGAACAACTCTGATCATTAAGCAACTCTTCTTTTTTTTTGAGTGGGAGTCTCACTCTGTTGCCCAGGCTGGAGTGCAGTGGCACACTTACAGCCACTGCAGCCTTGACGTGGTGGGCTCGGGGAATCCTTCCGCCTCAGCCTTCCAAGTAGCTGGAACTACAGGCACGCAAAACCATACCTGGCTAATATTTTGATTTATTGTAGAGATGAGGTCTCACCAAGTTGCCCAGGCTGGTCTCAAACCTGTGAGCTCAGTCAATCCTCTCACCTCAGCCTCCCAAAGTGCTGGGATTATAGGCGCGAGCCACTGCACCCGGTTAAGCAACTCTTCTTGGTAATTAATAATAATAAAGTTCTTACTGCCACTTATTTGTCCCAACTCTGTTCTCTGTGGCAACACAGATTTTGTGTTTTTTTTTTCTTTCTTTTGAGACAGCATGTCACTCTGTTACCCACACTGAACGACAGTGATGCAGTCATGGTTCCTGGGTTCAGGCATCTTATAGGCCCATGTTGCCATGCACAGCTAACTTTGTGTATTAAAAGAGGTGGTTGCGCTGGACTCGGTGGCTTAGCCTGTAATCCCATCACTTTGGGTGGTGAAGACGAGTGGATTGCCTGAACGCACGGGTTTGATATAAGCCCAGGCAACTTGGCAAGACCTCGTCTCTACAATAAACCAAAAATTAGCTGGACATGGTAGTGCGTGCCTGTAGTTCCAGCTACTTGGAAGGGTGAGGCAGAAGGATCGCCAGAGCCCAGCAGGTTGATGCTGGGGTGGCCGCGAGCGTGCCACTGGGCTCCAGCCTGGGTAACGGAATGAGACTCCAATTCAAAAAAAGAGGTGATTGACTGGGCTCGGTGGCTCAGCCTGTAATCCCAGCATTTTGGGAGGCTGAGGCGAGAGGATTGCCTGAGCCTGTGGGTTCGAAACCAGCCTGGGAAACTTGGCGAGACCTCACCTCTACAATAAATAAAAAATTAGTTGGGTGTGGTGGCACGCGCCTGTAGTTCCAGCTACTTGGAAGATTGAAGTGGAAGGATTGCTGGAACCCAGCAGTTTGTCACTGGAGTGGCCACAAGTGTGCCACTGCATTCTAGCCTGGGCAACAGAGTGAGATTCCAACTCAAAAAAAAAAAAAAAAAAAGAGGTGATTGGCTGGGCATGGTGGATCATGCCTATAATTCCATCACTTTGGGATGTTGAGGTGGGAGTGTCACTTGAGCACAGGAAGGCAAGACCAACCTGGGCAAGATAGCAAGACTTCGTCTCTACAAAAAATAAAAAAAATTAGCTGGGTGTGGTGGTCACATTTCTAGTTCAACTACTTGGGAGACTTACTTGAGCCCAGGAGGTCAAAGTTGCAGTGAGCCATGATCGTGCCACTGCACTCCAGCCTGGTGAAAGAGTGAGACCCTGACTCAAAAAGCAAACAAATGAGATTGTATTTGGGTAAACTGTAAAGGTCTGGGATGATTTGATGGGATTAGCAGGAAAAGTAGTCAGGATGATTCCTATTGCCCTTAAAAAAAACTTGAGATAATGAAGCTGTCATTGATGCGTGTGGAGTGGTGTAGTTGTTCCTTGGGTTCTTAATTTCACCATAGAAAAGAATTTGAGAGAGAATCCAACATATAGTTTAAGAAAGAATTTATTAGAAAGAAAAGGGGCACACTCAAGGAAAAGTGTGGGTATCTTAAGAGAAAGGACACATGCTTGCCTTTGACAAGAAGTGTGATATACTTTTACAATGATGATTAAGCAAACCATGAACTAAGAGTGGAGGACTGCAGGTATCTGGTCATGAGTGAGTTGGAGTCTCACTCTGTCACCCAGGTTGGATTGCAGTGGCACACTCACAGCCACCACAGCCTCAACCTACTGGGCTCAGGTGATCCTTCTGCCTCAGTCTTCCAAGTAACTGGAACCACAGGCATGCGCTATTATGCCTGGCAAATTTTTTGATTTATTGTAGAAATGAGATCTCACCAAGTTGCCCAGGTTGGCCTTGAGCCCCTGGGCTCAGACAATCCTCTCGACTCTGACTCCCAATGTGCTGGGTTTACAGGCATGAGCCACCACACCCAGTCCAGTCATGAGTTTTGATTACCATCTCTCAACTTTTTAAGGTCACAAGGACCTTCTAAATGGCAGTTACTGTCTAACTAGATTTAGACTTTTCTTAGAACCCCATGTCTGTGTTTTGTTTCTGTGATTTACTATACTGGTAGTTCTGCATTCCAACATGTGCACAATGGTCAGGTCTGATATGCCTGGTCAGTTAGGTGAAGGTTGTATATAGATAAGAAAGGTGTCTGAATACTTACCCTGTTCTAAATTAGAGCTGCTAAGAAACTTGCCTAACTCCTTTTAAACTATGTTAACTATTCTTGCTTCATATGTCCCCACTGAGTCTTCTCTTTCCTAAATTAAATCTTAATTTCCTTCCAATCCAGTCACCAAAACCAAGGATTGCCACCAGTAGGGATATTCAAGTGTATATGTCAAGGAATTCTGTGGCGTTTCCTAAAGAAGCATTGCAAAGATGTCTATGCAATGATGGCCCCACTAGAGTAGTTAGCAGATAGGTTAAGATTGTTTTAACACATAATCTGACTAGAAGTGGTTTGTTTTATTTTATTATTACTATTTTTTTTGAGTTGGGATCTCACTCTGTCGCCCAGGCTGGAGTGCAATGGCATGCTCATGGCCACCGCAGCCTCGACCTGCTAGCCTCAGGCGATCTTTTTGTCTCAGCCTTCCAAGTAGCTGGAACCACAGGCATGCACCACCACGCTCGGCTAATATTTTAATTTAGATTGCAGTGGTATGCTCATAGCCACTGCAGCCTCAACCTGCTAGGCTCAGGCGATCCTTCCAACTCAGCCTTTCAAGTAGCTGGAACTATAGGCACATGACACCGCACCAGGCTAAATTTTTGATTTATTGTAGAGACGAGGTCTTGCCAAGTTCTCCAGGCTGGTCTTGAACTCCTGGGCTCAGGGAATCCTCTCGCCTATGCCTCCCAAAGTACTGGGATTATAGGCATGAGCCACTGCACCAGCAAGAAATTCTGAGGTAGATGATTGTTGTAATTTGTTCAGCTGTACAACATAATTTGTTTCTATTCTTTTCTTCTCTAGAATCCTTTTTTTTTTTCTGAGTAGGAGTCTCACTCTGTTGCCCAGGCTGGAGTCCAGTTGCACACTCATGGCCACTGCAGCCTCGACCTGCTGGGCTCAGGTGATCCTTCTGCCTCAGCCTTCCAAGTAGCTGGAACTACAGGAGTGCGCCACCATGCCCAGATAATTTTGTGATTTATTGGAGAGACGCGGTCTCACCAAGTTGCCCAGACTGGTCTCGAAATCCTGGGCTCAAGGCAATCCTCTTGCTTCCACCTCCCAAAGTGCTGGGATTATAGGTGTAAACCACCGTCACCTAGCCTCCAGAATCCTTAGTGTTACAAAACTGCTGCTTCAGCACCAAGCATATCTGTGTTCAGGGCAAAAAGAACAAGGGAAAGAAGAAGCACTGGCTGTTTTTTAATCAAAAAAGCAAAATCTTGGCTGGGCACGTTGGCTCACGCCTATAATCCCAGCACTTTGGGAGGCTGAGATGAGAGGATTACCTGAGCACACAGGTTTGAGACCAGCCTGGGCAACCTGACGAAACATCATCTCTACAATGAATCAAGAAAATTTGCCAGGCGTCATGGTGCATGCCTGTAGTTCCAGCTACTTAGGCGGTTAAGGTGAAAAGATCACCAGAGCTCCCAGCAGGTTAAGGCTGCGATGGCCATGAGCATGCCACTGCACTCCAGCCTGGGCAACACTCCAACTCAAAAAATAAAAATAAAAAAGCAAAATCTTTTAGAAATCCCCCCAAAATTTCTGTTTATATCTCACTTACCAGAACCATGTCTTATGACTACCTCTATCTACAAGATAGATCTGGAAAAGTCTAGGAAGCAATTATTTTGCATTTCCAGTATATATAATGCAGGAAGAGGCAAAGGAAAAAAAAAATTAGAAGTGGACTTGGGCTAGCCAACCAAAAGCATCTGCCAAAAAACATTTCAAGGTAATATTTTAGGCAGAACTCAGAGTTGAAGGCACAAGGCTATTTTCATGTGGGCAGATTGTGAGTGGTGCCAGTCAAGATAGTCAAATTCAAAATGAGCAGATTAAATAAAATTCCAGTGCTTTAATGTGCAGTGGGGAGTAGTTGTTAACTTTGTTTGTCAATATATAGTGCATAGCTCCTCTCTCAGGGAGCAGGCTAGTATGTATAGGCACTGAAAAACCAAGACTATCACCTGTTGGATGAGCAGGTGATTTACCCTCTTTATGCCCTGTAGGTAAGGTATACCATGTGTCACCACCTACTTGACAAGAGTTATAAGTAGAAATCTTCAGTATGCTTGCAGAACACATTCAAATTATGAAATTCAAATTTTAAGAGACCAATAAATTGGTGAACTGATACTACCTGATTTCAAGACTTGCTATAAAGCTACAGTAATCAAGACAGGTATGGAATTGGTGAAAGGATAGCCAGAATTCATATATAGAAATCCTGGTCGGACATGTTGACTCATTCCTGTAATCCCAGCACTTTGGGAGGTAGAGGCAAGAGGATTGTCTGAGCCCAGAGGTTCGAGCCCAGCCTGGGCAACATAGCAAGACCTTGTCTCTACAATAAATAAAAAATTTAGCTGAGTGTGGTGGTGCTTGCCTGTGGTTCCAGCCGTTTGGAAGGCTGAGGCGGAAGGATCACCTGAACCCAGCAGATGGAGGTTGCAGTGGCCATGAGCATGCCACTGCCTTCCAGCCTGGGTGACAGAATGAGACTCCAACTCAAATAAATAAATATAAATATATATGTACATATATAATATATATGTAAATCCTAACCCCCAAGGTGGGGGTATTAGAATGTGGGGTCTTCAAGAGGTGATTAGGCCATGAGAGTAGAGCCCTCATGAATGATATTAATGCCCTTATGAAAGAGACCTCAAAGAATTCATTCAATTTCTTCTGTCATGTGAGGACAAAGAAAAAAGACAGCTGTCTATATACCAGGAAGCAGGACTGTAACAGACCCAAGACCTGCCAGTGTCTTGATCTTGGACTTCCCAGCTTCCAAACTGCAAGTCATAAATTTCTTTTGTTGTTCTTAAGCTACAGAGTCTATGTGTTTTATAGTAACCCGAACAGACTAAGGCATCTGGACATTGACCTTCTACCTTTCACAAAAACTAACTCAAAATGAATTATAGACCTAAATGCCAAATGCAAAAACATAACACTTCTAATAGGAGAAAATTAAGTGATTTTGTATTTAATGATGAGTTTTTAAACTTTTGAAAGAAAAAAATCGATAAGTTGGACTTAAAATTTAAAACTGCTTTGCAAAAGATGTTGTTAAAAGAATGAAAAGACAAGCCACAGACTGGGGAGAAAGTATTTGCAAAATACATATCGAGTAAAGGACTTGTATCCAAAATATACAAAGAACCCTTAAAACTAAACAATAAGAAAACAAACAACCCAATTAAAAAATGGGACAAAGGCACTTTGGGAGGACAAGGTGAGAGGATTGCCTGAGCCCATGGGTTAGAGACCAGCCTGGGTAAACTGGCAAGACCTCGTCTCTACAATAAATCAAAAAATTAGCCAGGCATGGTGGCGCATGCCCGTAGTTCCAGTTATTTGGAAGGCTGAGGTGGAAGGATCACCTAAGCCCAGCAGGTTGAGGCTGCAGTGGCCGTGAGTGTACCACTGCATTCCAGCCTGAGTGACAATGAGACTCCAACTGAAAATAAAAGAACAAAAAAGGACAAAGAGATCTGAAGACACCTCATCAAAGAAAATATATAAGCCTGGCACGGTGGCTCACACCTGTAATCCCAGCACTTTGGGAGGCAGAGTTGAGAGGATTGCCTGAGCTCAGGGGTTTGAGACCAGCCTGGGCAACATGGTGAGACCTTGTCTCTACAATAAATAAAAAAATCATGTTGGGTGTGGTGGTGCATGCCTGTAGTTCCAGCTACATGGAAGACTGAAGTGGAAGGATCGCCTGAGCCCAGCAGTTCAAGGCTGCGGTGGCCATGAGCGTGCCTCTGAACTATAGCCTGGGTGACAGAGTGAGACTCCAACTCAAAAAAATAAAATAAAAATAAAATATACAAGTGGCAAATAAGCATATGAAAAGATGCTTAACATCATATGTAATTAGGGAATTGCAAATTAAAATGATATACTGACTGGGCATGGTGGCTTACATGTATAATCCCAGCACTTTGAGAGGCCAAAGTGGGAGGATTGCTTGAGTCTGGGAGTTCAAGACCAGCCTAGGTAACATAGTGAGAACTTGTCTCTACAAAAAATCCAAAAAATTAGCCAGACATATGGTATATGTACCAGCTACTCAAAAGACTGAAACAGGATTGCCTGAGCCCAGGAGGTCAAGGCTGTAATGAGCTGTGATCATGCCATTGCACTCCAGTCTGGGTGAAAGAGTGAAACTCTGACTCAAAAAAAAAAAAAAAAATGTGCACACACACACACGGGTGCCAAAAATATGTATACACATTTTAAGAGATGTTTTCTATGTATTACTTTTAGTTTGCCATAATCAGAAGTGTCTAGATGCTGATGGTAGCCACTTTGAACACCTCTTGTAATTGCAGAAGTCAAATGTGACTTGTATTCCTATTTTGCTATCAGTATATATTGAATATTACAATTTTAATACTTTTTTCCTTTCTTAAGTTGTGTATGCTTTTTTTGGCACCGTGTGTGTGTGTGTGTGTGTGTGTGTGTGTGTGTGTGTGTGTGTATGAGATACTATTACATACCTATTAGAAAGGCTAAAATTCAAAAAACTAACAATATCAAATGCTGACAAGGATATGGAACTACAACTCTCATTCATCACTGGTGAGGATACAAAATGGCACAGCCACTTTGGGAGACAATTTGGCAGACTAAGCTAAACATAGTCTTACCATATAATCCTACAATCGTACTCCCAGATATTTGTCTTAGTGAACTAAAAACTTATGCTCACACAAAAACCTACACATGATTTCTTTTTTAACTTTATTCATAATTGCCAAGAACAGAAAGCAACCAAGACATCCTTCAAAGCGATAGATAAACTGTGGTACATCCATACAATGGAATATTATTTAACAACAAAATAAATGAGCTATCAAGTCACAAAAATATTTGGAAGAAACTTAAATGCATATTAATTTGTGAAAGAAACCAATCCGCAAAGGGTATATATTGTATAATCCCAACTATATGACTCTCTGGGAAAAGCAAAACTACAGAGACAGTAAATAGATCAGTAGTTGCTCAAGGTTTGAGAAGAAGAGAAAAGAAGAGAGAAACAGAGGATTTTTAAGGCAGTGAAACTACATGCCAATATAATGAGATATGTGACATTATGCCTTTTTCAAAACCTTATTGCTGTGTAACACAAGCAGTGAACCCTAATGTAAACTATGAACTTTAGTTAATAATAATGTGTCAATAGTGACTCAAGCTGGGCTCGGTGGCTCAGCCTGTAATCCCGCGCTTTGGGAGGCTGAGGTGAGTGGAATAACTGAACCCGCGGGTTCGAGACCTGCCTGGGCAACTTGGCGAGACCTCATCTCTACAATAAATCAAAAATTAGCCAGGTTTGGTAGCACACACCTGTAGTTTCAGCTACTCGGAAGGCTGAGGTGGAAGGATCGCCGGAGCCCAGCAGGTCGAGGCTGCGGTGGCTGGGAGCGGCCACTGTACTCCAGTCTGGGTGACAAAGACTCAATTATAACAAATTTACCACATAATGCAAGATATTAATACTAGGGAAAATTACAGGGAGGGAGTAGAAAGGGAGTGTATAGGAATTCTCTGTTTTGTCTGGTCAATTTTCTATAAACCTACAACTACTTTAAAAAATAAAATATATTAGGATTACTATAAATCATTAAGAAAACGACATGCTGGGCTCAGTGACTCAGCCTGTAATCTCAGCACTTTGGGAGGCTGAGATGAGTGGACTGCCTGAGCCCACGGGTTCGAGACCAGCCCGGGCATCTTGACGAGACCTCGTCTCTACAATAAATCAAACATTAGCCAGGCATGGTAGCATGTGCTTGTAGTTGTGGCTACTTGGAAGGCTGAGGCGGAAGGATCACTGGAGCCCAGCAGATCAACACTGGAGTGGCTGTGAGCATGCTACTGTACTTCAGCCTGGGCAATGGAGTGAGACTCTGACTCAAAGAAAAAAAAAAGAAAAGAAAAAAGAAAAAGAGACAACCCAATAAAAAATAGGCAAGGCTGGGTGCAATGGCTTACGCCTGTAACCCCAGCACTTAAGGAAGTCAAGGCAGGAGGATTGCTTGAGCCCAGGAGTTTGAGACCAGCCTGGCAACATAGAAAGACCTTGTCTCTACAAAAAATTTTTAAAACTTAGCTGGGTATGGTGGCGTGCACCTGTAGTCCCAGCTACTTAGGATGCTGAGGCAGAAGGATCACCTGAACCCAGGAGGTTAAAGCTGCAGTGAGCTGTGATTATGCCACTGCACTCCAGCCTGGGTGACAGAGTGAGACTCCAACTCAAAAAAAAGAAAAAGAAAAAAAAGGGCAAGATGTGGGCAAAGACGAGAGGATTACTTAGCCCAGGAGTTCAAACTAGCCTGGGCAACAAATAGAGACTCTGTCTCTACAAAAAATACAAAAATTAGCCAGGCATGGTGGTACATCCTGTAGTCCCAGCTACTCGGGAAACTGAGGCAGAAGAATTGCTTGAGCCCTGGAATTTGAAGCTGCAGTGAGCCATGCTTATGCCACTACACTTCAGCCTGGGTGACAAAATGAAACCCTATCTCAAAACCAAAACAAAACAAAAATGGGCAAGATGTTTGAACAGGCACATTACTGATAGAGAAAATTCATATGGTCCTTATGAATGAAAAGTTGTTCAACTTCAAGTCATCAGGGAATTGCAAATCAAAATTATAATGAGATCTCACTACTCACCTACCAAAATGGCTAAAATTTAAAATATTGACACCTCCAAGCTTTTCTGAGGATGTGAGCAACTCAAACTCTTATTCACTGTTAGCAAGAATGTAAAACATTACAACCACTTTGCAAAACCATTTAATGATATCAAGTAAAACTGAAAATATATGCAATGCATAGCCTCCACTTTAGGCAGATTGTGATATATGTTTATATGTATAAAAGGTATGCACAAGAATATTTATAATAGCCAAACAACCATAACAACTAAAAATGGAAAACAGTTCAAATGGTCATCAATAATAGAATGAATAAATAAACGGGTATATAGATTGCAATGTTATTTGTATAGGGGCAACTTATAACAACAAGAAGGAGAGCACTCTCACCACAAGCAACAACCTAGAGGAATTTCATAAACACAACACTGTAGAAAGTCAGGAATACTATACAATTCCATTTAAAATTTATCCAGATTGACCTAGCTCATCTAACAGCTGTATCGTATACCACTGAGTAAAGATACCATAATGTTTAACCATTCCTATATTGATAAACTTTTAGGGTACTTCCAGTGTATTTTTTTTGCCATTTCCCTTGTAATTAATACTTGCTAAAAATGGAATTTGACATCATTTACAATTATACCAACATTCACAGAGGCCAAATATCAACAGGAATTAAGTGCACACCATGACCACAAGACATTTTTTCATACTCTCCAAATAGTTTTATATTTTAGCTATGAAGGTCAATTATCAGAGACAAACTTATTCTTAACAAGCAGAATGTTTATGCCGACTCAAAGAATCTCTTACACTTTTCTAGATCTATTCACTTGCAGACAGGAGTAGAAACTGTAACTAGGTTCTTCATATCATGCATTCACATGTGATGCCCAATCTTCATATGCTGTCTAATTTCTTTAAGATAAAAGGAGTGTCTCGCAGTAGTACCACATAGATAAGGAAGTTCCATTTGGAGGAGATCACATTCTTGCACATCTTCCATTTCATTTCCTCTGGGTCTAGCTTCAGTGTGACATCCTTGATCTGGAACATAAGTGACTATAGCCGCTGCTCTGTGCTCTCTGTAGAGACTGCCTTGTGCCCGCATGTCTTTTGCTATTTCAAGCAGCACTGCGATGGGACTGATTTCATGCAACTTTCCAAACCAGACTTCTTGTGAGACATATTAAGCATTTATATAGCGAATAAATACATATAGATTGGATAACTCTCTTGTTCCTAGGAAATAGCACTTGGCATCATATAATCTTTGATTTCAGAATTTCAACTGCTGGTCAACAGCATAAGCAAAGGCCTGGCAGTAGAACAGAGTTTGGCAGACAGGCACTAATGAGGAGACTGTCTTGGCTACAGGCAAACTTCCCAGGAAATCAGTTTGGGTAGGGGAAGTGAGGCCTAATAGAAAGAATTAGAAAGCCCATATGAAGAGCTGCAACTATGTTCCTACAGGCACTAGGAAATCTTCAAAAATCCTCCATCAGGGGAAATGTATTCAGTCATCAGAAACTCACTAAATACCCACACTGCATCAAACACTGAACTAGGCAGAGCTCAGGCTTACAAAGACAAAAGGCACTATTCTAGACACTCATAGTATGAAAAACAAATACATTTAAGGTCAAAGCAATAAGTTTGGTAGTTTTGTAGTGGTTTATGTAGAGTTTATCCACAGGAATGAGTAACAGACTCTGTATTGGGAGGAAGAAGTCAGAGAGGCTCTAGGTTCAAGGTGAACCTGGAGTTTGACAGTCAGAAAACTTAAGGCCTTGGCTGGACACGGTGGCTCACACCTATAATCCCAGTACTTTGGGAGGTAGAGGCTAGAGGACTGCCTGAACTCAGGAGTTCAAGACCAATATGGCGAGCAATATGATCTGAGCAATATGGCAAGACCTCGTCTCTACAATAAAAACTAAAAAATTAGCTGGGTATGGTGGCACATGCCTGTGTTTCTAGCTACTTAGAAGGATGAGGCAGAAGGATCACTTGAACCCAGTAGGTTGAGGCTGCGGTGGCCATGAGCGTGCCACTGCACTCTAGCCTGGACAACAGAGTGAGACTCCAACTCAAAACAAAACAAAAACAAAAACAAAAACAAAACTTAAGGCATGACATGAAATCAGAGACTCTGAGAGCTGACATTCAAGAAGCAGTTACCTCCTAGATGAGGAACGAGGTGGCTCTGGTAGAGCAGAAGAGGAGGTTTACTTTTCTTTGTTTTTTGAGTAGAGGTCACACTCTGTTACCCAGACTGGAGTGCAGTGGCACAATCATGGCTCACCACAGACTTGAACTCCTGGGCTACCTCCAAAATAATAATTCAGGCCAGCCAGGTACAGTGGCTCACACCTGTAATCCAAGCACTTTGAGAGAATGAGGCAGAAGGATTGCTTGACCCAGGAGTCCAGCCTGGGCAGCATAGCGAGACCTCATCTCTACAGAAAAATTACAAAATTAGCTGGGTGTAGTGGCATGCACCTGTAGTCCCCACTACTTGGGAGGCTGAGGTGGAAGGATCACCTAAGCCCAGGAGGTTGAGGTTGCAGTGAGCTGTGATCATGCCACTACACTCCAGCCTGGGTGACAGAGTGGGATCCTGACTCAAAAACAATTTTTTTTTTCAGATCCTGTCCACTTAGAAAAGAAAGGTGGTTGAGATTTGATGGCATTGACTCTGATAATGAAAGAGACAGAGCTCAAACAAAATCCTTAGTTTGAACCATAGGTCACTGAAGTAGGGTAGTGTCTATGAAAGTGGATATGTGAATTGGATCATTTTTGTCATACTCAACTAAAACAGAGTCGAGAAATCAGGGAGAGAAAGCACTCAGGACATATAACATTGCTCCAAAAAATATAATTATCTGCAAACATGGCTGCTGAAACTGCCTGATGTAACCCCAAACCAGTTTTATCTAACAGTTGCTGAAAACTATGTGCTAATTACCCTCTGCCATCACTCACCAATCAAAACTTGCCAGCTCCCTAGAGCCTTACTAATGCCAATGAACTTTCCCAAAGAGCAATACATAACATTTCTCTTTTTTATAAAACCTCCAACCTTCTCTTTGTTCTTTCAGATATACTGAAGACCACTTAGTCGCCATCAATACCCCAAATTGAAATTCTTTCTTCTCAAATAAAATATTAAATTTAGAGATTCATCTTTACATTTTTATTTTAACTTCAACATGTTAGTAACCAAAACAGGGACCCTGTGAGAATCTATTGATTTGGGGAGGAAGATGATGAGTTTGTTTTGAAAAGGGTAAATTAGAAATTTGGGCCGGGCGCAGTGGCTTAAGTCTGTAATCTAAGCACTTTGGGAGGCCAAGGTGAGAGGATTGCCTGATCTCAGGGGTTCAAGACCAGCCCGGCCAACTTAGTAAGACTTCATCTCTACAATAAATCAAAAAATAAGCCCGGTATGGTAGTGCATGCCTGTAGTTCCAGCTACTTGGAAGACTGAGGCGAAAGGATCACCTGAGCCCAGCAAGTTGAGGCTGTGGTGACTGTGAGCATGCCACTGCACTCCAGCCTGGGCGACAGAGTGAGACTCCAACTCAAAGAAAAGAAAAGAAATTTGGTAGAAACATTTAGACAAAGATATCCTATAGACATATTCAGGGGGTCTGCAAATTCAAAACAACGTCCATGATACTGTTAAAAACATAAAATGTGTTTGTCTTTTTCCACTGTGGTTCTCTCATGAGAGTACATTTGAGTTTTCCAGAGGATACAAGATGTGTGATGAGATCAATCTGCTGGCTACTGGTATATGTGCTTGTGTATTCCTGTAATTTAAAAAGTTCTGTTTTGCCGGGTTCAGTGGCTCAGCCTGTAATCTTGCGCCTTGAGGTCGAGGTGAGTGAACTGCCTGAGTCTGCAGGTTCGAGACCCTCCTGGGCACCTTGGCGAGACCTCATCTCTACAATAAATCAAAAGCTAACTGGGTGTGGTAGCGCGCACCTGTGGTTCCACTTACTTGGAAGACTGAAGCAGAAGGATCGCTGGAGCCCAGCAGGTCAAGGCTGCGGTGGCCGGGAGCGTGCCACTGCACTCCAGTCTCGGCAACAGAGTGAGACTCCAACTCAAAAAAAACAAAAAAAAGATTGTAAAGGGGTTCTGGGACCAAAAAGCTTGAGATGTTTTGCTGGTCAATAGCCTTAAAAGTCTTTTTTGGGGGGTAACCCCCTCGGGTCCTTTCCCACTCCAGGAGCTTTT
>NW_007248694.1:988192-988618 GCF_000164805.1 Carlito syrichta
TTTGAGTTGGAATCTCACTCTGTCGCCCAGACTGGAGTGCAGTGGCACACTCCAGGCCACTGCAGCCTTGACCTGCAGGGCTCCAGCAATCCTTCCGCCTCAGCCTTCCAAGTAGCTGGAACTACAGGTGTGCACTACCATGCCTGACTAATTGTTGATTTATTGTAGAGATGAGGTCTCCCCAAGTTGCCCAGGCGGATCTTGAACCCACGGGTTCAGGCAATCCACTCACCTCGGCCTCCCAAAGCACGGGATTACAGGCTGAACCCCCAAACCCGGCTTGTTTTAATTTCTAATATGGTAAATATCAATAGGTATAACCCACAAAACAACGTTTTTTTGGGGGAAGTTCTCAACAATTTTTAAGATTGTAAGCCGGGCTCGGTGGCTCAGCCTGTAATCCCGCGCCTTTGGGAGGCTGAGGTG
>NW_007248694.1:988745-991200 GCF_000164805.1 Carlito syrichta
TCCTTTCCCACTCCAGGAGCTTTTCTGTTCTCTTAATAAATCCTGCCTTAAAAAAAAAAAAAGTCTTTTTTTTTTTCCACCGGCACATGTACTTTATTGACTGCCATTGTAGAAAAGTGTGAGTACAAACTGCGGTGTAAAGAGGCAGGACAGGGGGCAGGGAATAAAAGGTAGTGTACGTGGACCCCTGCCATGGGCAGATAATGGCCTAGATGTTGCCTGTTGAAACACTTGGAAGACCAACACTGTAATGAGGATGATGCCAGTGGTCACAAGGATGCTGAGGATCAGGGCCCAGATGTTCAGGCACTTGGTGGTGGAGGTGTAGGCCTGGGCCCTGGTCACATAACCCACCATCTTCCTGTCCCTAGACTTCATGGTATAGGCAAAGGCTATGAAGCCCAGGCAGCAGAGGTTCATGAAAAGCGTGTTGAACAGGGACCAGGTGACGTGGTTGGGCATGGAGGTGTCACTGTGGATACTGATCACAGTGTACATCGTGGGAGCAGTGCTGTGGGGTATCCCCAGCATAGCTACCACATGATCCTTCTTGAGCATCTCATAGTTTGGGGGGAGGTCAGCATTGGCCCAAGTGAGAAAGTTTTAGGAAGTGTGGTCCATGGTGTGGAGACAAGACTGGCTGGGATAGCTTTCAAAGTCTTTAACAAGGTCATACAAAAAGAAATCCATTTTACTTTATGATCCATTATCTGCATATATATATGCAGATGTGTAATTGAATCAGAACTTCACAAAACATATTCTGGCTCACTAGTTGGGATGCACCAGGTGTTTTCTATTTCATTAAAAAAAATAAATTGCTGGTGATGGCTCACTAAATTGATTCCATGACCCACTAATGAATAATGACCTGCAACTCAGAAAACACTGCTCTAGGGCGTAGATGAGTGGAAATATGGAAGGAAGCTGGAACATTAGGAAGAGTCACTCTCTTATTTATTTATTTATTTATTTTGAGTTGGAGTCTTACCCTGTCGCCCAGACTGGAGTGCAGTGGCATGCTCCCGGTCACGGCAGGCTTGACCTGTTGGGCTCCGGCGATCCTTCCGCCTCAGCCTTCCGAGTAGCTGGAACTACAGGCATGCGCTACCACGCCCGGCTGATTTTTGATTTATTGTAGAGATGAGGTCTCGCTGCCCAGGCGGGTCTCGAACCCACGGGTTCAGGCAATCCACTCACCTCAGTCTCCCAAAGTGCGGGATTACAGGCTGAGCCCGGCGGAAGAGTCATTCTCAACAGAACATGTGTACATTTCAAATTTGTTGAGAAAGTGGATGGAGTGAATGTATTGTTTCTCAAGCTTCTGTTCTCCAACTCTATAAACTTTGCAAAAAGCCAAGAGGTTATCGCGAGGATCAAATTAGAAAAATGTAGATAAAGTCTCTTTGTATACTATAAAGTAGTATATAAATAGGAGGGTTTACTGTTAGAAAAAGCTGATGGAAAAATATAAAAATCATTGATTTTAGAAGGAAAAAAATTTAGGTTTAAACCAGAGCTCCACCATTTGCTAACTCTATAACTTAGGTATTACTAATAATAACCAATATTTATTGAGTGTTTACTGTATGCCTGGTATGGTGCTAAACTTTAGTAAATGTTTAGCTTATAAAATCCTTACTACATGTAGTCTTATTCTGTGGGCACTGTCATAAATCGTCCTTGTTTTACATACATGGAAACTGAGACTCAGAGAGCTAAGAAAATTTACAAGGTTACTTAGTATAGCACAATTTTAATTTTTTTTTTTTTTAACCTTGTCTGCCTATCCAGCATCTAATACCTTTTCTTCTTTGAAAAACACCTAGATTTTCCTTAGGGAACCACCCCCTAACACACACATTTAGTCTATGTGCTTTGAGGGAACCTGGCTCCACCTCTTGGATTTAGGGCTGCCTATATAACTAGGCTGGCCAAGAAGCATGTTCCTTCCTGTCGGGCACGTGATTGGTTGAGATATGGGCATGTGACTCAAGTAAGGCCAATCAGAGCTAACATAGGGACTATTCCTACAGTGGTGGCAAGAAGGCAATTCTTTGCTTTGGACTGCTGCAGTTGCCACCTTGCCAATACTGGGTGAGAGATTGCCTAAAGATGGATCAACATAGAGCGGAGCTGAGATGCTGGGGGAGTTGGGGAGAGGAAGAGAGAGAACTAATGATGTCCTCTGAGTGCTCAGATCCAACCTGAAGATATAACCGTAACCTTTTCAGTTCTAAGAGCCAGTACATTCTCTTTTATGCTAAAGTCAGTTAATCTAATTTAGTTATTTAACAAACACCAATATAGCATGAACTAAATGCTAGGAACTATTGTAAGCATTTTACAAATTTTATTTTTTTTAAATCTTTTTTAATCAATATTTTTTATTATGATATTGTGGGGTACAGTTAAGAGTTAGGTATACAAATATGCTTTGTTCAGGCACCCTTGT
>NW_007248694.1:991285-1066484 GCF_000164805.1 Carlito syrichta
CTGTCATTTTCTTATAGTATTACATTGAATGTTCAAGGTCCACTATATGAGTGAGAACATGTGATACTCAGATCTTTGTTTCTGTGAGAGATCACTCAGTGTTATAGACTCTAGTTCCATCCAGGTTGCTGCAAATTTCATGATTTTGTTCTTTTTTATGGCTGCGTAGTATTCCATTGTGTATATGTACCACAGTTTTTTAATCCAGTCCTCTTTTGATGGACAGCATGGTTGCTTCCAGGTTCTTGCTATTGTGAACTATGCTGCGATAAGGTTGGAGTCTCACTCTGTCGCCCAGACTGGAGTGCGGTGGCCGCTCCTGGCCACTGCAGCCTCGACCTGCTGGACTCCGGCGATCCTTCCACCTTAACCTTCCGAGTAACTGAAATTACAGGCATGTGCTACCACGCCCAGCTGATTTTTTGATTTATTGTAAAGATGAGGCCTCACCAAGTTGCCCAGGCGGGTCTCCAACCCACAGACTCAGGCAATCCACTCACCTCAGCCTCCCAAGGCACGGGATTACAGGCTGAGCCACCGAGCCCAGCTACAAATTTTAAATTTACTCTTCACGATAGCGCTATGAAGGGAAGTAATATAATTATTTTTATTTACTTTATTTACTTATTTCTCAATTTTTTTTTTTTTGAGTCAGGATCTCACTCTATTGCCCAAGCTAGAATGTAGGGGCACACTCATGGCTCACTGCAGCCTTGACCTCCTGGGCTCAGATGCTCCTTCCGCCTCAGCCTCCCTAGTAGCTGGGACCACCACATCTGGCTAATTTTTTATTTTTTGTAGAGACAAGGTCTTGCTATGCTGCCTAGGCTCGTCTCAAATTGCTGGGTTCAAGTAATCCTCTTATCTCTACCTCCCAAAGTGTAGGGATTACAGACATGAGTCACTGCACCTGGCCTATTTTCATTTTAAAGATGAGAAAACTGAGGCACAGGGAAGCTAAACTTGCCTGGCTCTTTGTTAGAATGTTTCCCTTTGGAACCTAGCCAGGATTTGCTCTGGCTCCAGATCCCACATGCTTAATCCTTTACCAGTATTCCTCAAATTCTCGTTTGCCTTCCATCTTTATGATTATTACCATAGTCACAGACCTTTTACACAATTGTTCATTTGATCATTCCCCTTAAGTTCACTTTAAATCAATTCACTTATTTTATTTGTTCCAAGCTACAATATTAGTGAAATCATGAGTATGATGTCTTGGACATACTTTTCTATTGAAAAAAGATGTTAACATGGAAGATATTTATCTGTGTGGTGCCTAAAATCACTATTAGTAGCCCTGCCCCCCTCTACTGTGTTTTCTTCCACTTCACCTCACTGATGCTTAGCTTTTTCATCTGTAAAATAGAGCAAAATAGGGCTAATCCCTCACAGGATTGTTTTTGAAACAAATGAAGAAATAACTGAGGCATCGCTTTGTTGCTTGTAAAGCACTAAACAGAAGAGAGGTACTATGGTTGTTGAGATGATATACTCCTTAAGGGCAAGGATGAGGATTTTGGTTTTCTACCTCTAAAGCCTCTTCTTATACCAGTCTCTTTTTCTTGGCTACATACCAGCCTTACTAGGCTCCTTTTATGTCCTCAGATGGGCCCCGCCTTCTCCTACTGGAAAATTTTTGTTCAAGCATTCTCTCACACTGAAACACTCTTCCCACTGTGGCAGATTGTGTTTTCCAAAAACGGCCACAGCAATATTTCTGCTCTTCACAGAACCTTGCCATTCCCCCATCAAGAGATGGAGTGTGTTTCCTCTCTCTTTGAAATGAAATGGGGCTTTTTGACTGCCTCAACAACTAGAATGTAGTAGATGGAATGCTGAGTGTTTTCTGAAATTGGGCCATAAAAGTTGATGTTGCTTCTGCCTGACTTTCTTGGGATGTTTGCCCTGGGAACCTAGTCAACAGGAAGCCCGAAGTGGCACACATGGAGAGATCACTTAAAGAAAGTCATGTGGAGAGGTGCTGAGGCCCCCTAGCCAACAGCCTGCAGCAACCCCAGGTGAATAAGTGAACAAGTCTCTCTAGGATTCCAGGCGTCAGCCTTTAAGTCTTCCAGCTGAGACCCCAGCCATTACAGAAACAAGTTATCCTTGGTGTCTTGTCTGAATTCCTGACCCAGAGAACTCATGAGTGTAATACATGGTTGGTTTATACCAATAAGGCTTGGAGGAATTTGATATGCACCCATAGTAACTAGAAAACCGCCTCTCTTTACCTAAGTCCTACTCATTCTTTGGCTTTCAGCAGAAATGCCTCTTCTTCAGGAAGGCCTTTTTTGAACAAGACTTGATTGATTCTCTCGCCATACTCTCCCACAACATCCTCTATTTCCCTTTTGTACAACTTACCACACCTGTCATGAATTTTTTTTTTTTTTTACTCTTTGCTCTTGCCACACTGTGAGCACAGTGAAAGCCAGGATCATGTCTGCCTACAGAATCTCCAGCTGCTACCCTGCTGGATACCTGTACTCGAGATGCTCTCAGTAAATACTTATTGAGTGAATGGACAAATATTTTGCCCCACAATGCCTGGCACAAACGCTGGGATGTAGCAACAGTTGGACCCACCCTTGAAGATTTGGGAATTATTCTTGACAGTGTTCCTTTGTGAGGTACTCAATTGCGGCCAGAATGGTCTTGAATTACTATATGAATCCTTCACTATTGCCATGAAAAGATTTCCAAGATATGTTGTTCAGAAACAGAAAGTAAGTTTTAAGAAACTTTAGGGCCTGGTGTGATGGCTCAAGCCTGTAATCCCAGCACTTTGGGAGACCAAGGTGAGGGGATTGCCTGAGTCCATGGGTTTGAGAACAGCAACTTAGCGAGACCTCATCTCTACAATAATTCAAAAAATTAGCTGGGCGTGGTAGCGTGCATCTGTAGTTCCGGCTACTTGGAAGGCTGAGGTAGAAGGGTCTCCTGAGCCCAGCAGGTGGATGTTGGGGTGGCCGGGAGCATGCCATTGCACTCCAGCCTGGACGACAGAGTGAGACTCCAACTTAAAAAAAAAAAAAAAGAAACTGTAGGCTTCCACTTTCACCTGGAATGAAGAAAGTGACAATGAACATTGCTCCCTCCCTAAGGAAAAGACAGATAATGTATGAAGTCATAATTTTTCTTGAGCTTATCAGAGAGCTAAAGTTACAAGGCAACCGAATCAGTCGAATTTCAAAGAGAGACAAGCCTCTCAAAAATGTGATGGACACACACATTGTGTCATCTTTGTCAAAGCTCGGGGAAAGTGGTGGTTGCCATCCAAATGGGTAAGAAGAAATCAGCTAAAATTTAAACAAACTTTTAAAGACCAAGTGTGGGCTATCATGTCAGGTTGGTATAGATTGGGGCCCAGACACAAGGGGAGTCTGCACTCACTCCAAGCTCTGTTTCATAGGCTTCCAGTGGGTTCTCACAAGAAAGTGGGCAACAGCAGGAGACCACTGAAGGCCCCCGCAGTGGCAAAGGTGTGCAGGTGCTGGGCTGCTGTTGAAGGATGAATGTGAAGTCCTACAAGATTTTTCTTTTCAACAAAGCAATGGTGTCTGGAGAAAGGGAAGCTAACCTTCTCATGCCCCATCTCAGCAAAGATTTATTGCTTCTGGGGAGGAGTAGAAAGAAGCAAACCCACCTGCCTGCAGTGGTGAGTGGGTAGGAAACACTCTCACCCCATGACACAAGTTCAGCCCCACTGCACCTGGGGGAGAGATAAAAGCAAAACTCTCTACCTTTCCAGGAGGAGCAAGAAATCATCCTGGGCTCAGGATCCTATAGCAATACCAAGTTGAGGTCTGCTAACTGCAGACAACCAAAAATACAAAGAAGAGGGGCAGGCAAGCTGAGAAGGCTCCAGCTTAGAGCCTGCCTAGGACAGGTTGGATCAGGACCACAGAGAAACCCATGCCACTCCTTGAGGAGCATAGTACCAAGTAACAAGCAAAGGCAGTCCTTCATAGGGGGAGGTGTGAGAGCGTGGAGAAGGCGTTCCACTATAGTACTGGTGTGCAGGAGCGGCTGAAAGCTGACGAGTCAACAGAGCTGGGAAAATCCAGTCAACAGACCTACGATGAAAAAAGGTAAAGGAGGTTCTTCATGTCAAAGGGAGGGAAATCTACACAAAGAAATGAAGAGTACTGAAAATGGTAACAAATATAAGGTAAATATAAAGAAAGATTTATCTTTTTTTTTTGAGTTGGAGTCTCACTCTGTCGCCCAGGCTGGAGTGCAGTGGCATGCTCACAGACACTGCAGCCTCAACCTGCTGGGCTCAAATGAGCCTCTTGCCTCAGCCTTCCAAGTAGCTGGAACTACGGCATGTGCCATCACGTCTGGCTAATTTTTCTTGATATTTATTTATTTATTGTAGACATGAGATGTCACGAAGTCGCCCAGGATGGTCTCTAACCCGTGGGCTCAGACAATTCTCTCACCTCGGCCTCCCAAGGTGCCAGGATTATAGGTGTGAACTACCGCCACCGGCCTGCATTTTTATTTTTAATCTCTTTAAAAAATAATTGGCCGGCTAAAGCAAAAGTAGTTAACAATGTATTTTATGAGATTTCTAACATTTGAAAGTGAAACACATAACAATAAGAGTACAAAAGGTGGTAGGAAGAAACCAGAGTATACTGTTGTAGGGTTTTCACAATATTTGGGAAATGGTATATTATTTGAGAAAAGATTGTGATAAATAAAATATATACATTATATATCCTAGATAACCACTGAAAATTTAAAAAGAGATATAACTAATAGGCCAATAATGGAGATAAAATGGAATCATTAAAAAAAACTCAATATGGAAAAAGGCAGGAAAAAAGAGAAAATAGAAACAAATAAGACATGTGACAGGCTGGCGCAGTAGTTCACGCCTATAATCCCAGCACCTTGGAAGAGAGGATCGCCTGAGACTAGGAGTTTGGCCAGGCTCCGTGGCTCAGCCTGTAATCCCAGCACTTTGGGAGGCCAAGGTGAGTTGACTGCCTGAGCCCGCAGGTTTGAGACCAGCCCAGGCAAGTTGGCGAGACCTCGTCTCTACAACAACAAAATTAGCTGGGCGTGGTAGTGCGCGCCTGTAGTTCCGGCTACTTGGAAGACTGAGGTGGAAGGATCTCTGGCACCCAGCAGGTCGACCCTGGGGTGGCTGTGAGTATGCCACTGCACTCCAGCCTGGGCAACAGAGTGAGATTCTAACTCAAAAAATAAATAAATACAAAATAAAATAAAATAGTATAAATACCCCAATTGAGAGGGAGAAATTGTCAGATTGGATTATGAAAGCAAGACTGGCAAGGCGAGGGGCTCAGCCTGTAATACCTGCACTTTGGGAGGCTGAGGCAAGTGGATTGCCTGAGCCCACAGGTTCGAGACCAGCCTGGGCAACTTGGGGAGACCTCGTCTCTACAATAAATCACAAAATTAGCTGGGCGTGGTGGCGCACGCTTGTAGTTCCAGCTACTGGGAAGGCTGAGACAGGAGGATCGAGGCTCTGACTCAAAAAAAAAAAGACTTAACTATAACCTGTTTACAATAAATCTATTTTAAATATAAATACATAGGTAGGTTAAAAATTAGAAAAAAAAGTTAAAAGCTAGAAAACTACATACCATTCAAATAAGAATTAAAAGAAAGTGAAATAGCTATACTAATATTAAACAAATAGACTTCAGAACTATTATTATTATTATTGTTGTTTTTGAGTCGGAGTCTCTGTCTCACAGGCTGGAGTGTAGTGGCACTCTCATTTTCTGCTGCAGCCTCGACCTGCTGGGCTCAGACGATCCTTCTGCCTCAGCCTTCCAAGTAGCTGGAACTACAGACGCGTGCTACCACGCTCGGCTAATGTTTTATTTAATGTAGAGATGAGGTCTTGCCAATTTGCCCAGGCTGGTCTCGAATGCGTGGGCTCAGGCAATCCACTTGCCTTGGCCTCCCAAAGTGCTGGGATTACAGGCTGAGCCACCGAGCCCAGCCCAGAACTATTATTATTATTATTATTATTATTATTATTTTTGAGTTGGAGTCTCACTCTGTCGCCCAGACTGGAGTGCAGTGGCCGCTCCCGGCCACCGCAACCTCAACCTGCTGGGCTCTGGCGATCCTTCCGCCTCAGCCTTCCAAGTAGCCAGAATTACAGGCATGCGTTACCACGCCCGGCTGATTTTTTGATTTATTGTAGAGATGAGGTCTTGCTGCCCAGGCGGGTATCGAACCCCTCGGCTTAGGCAATCCACTCACCTCAGCCTCCCAAAGGCGCGGGATTACAGGCTGAGCCACCAAGCCCAGCTAGAACTATTATTATTAAGGACAAAGAAAGGCTTAATAAAGGAGCTAATTTTTCAAAAGTTGTAGTAATCCTAAATGTGTATATATACACCTAATGACAGAGCTTTGAAGTGCATGATACAAAAACTGATAGAACAGAAGAAACAGATAAATCACAATTTTAGCTGGAGACTTCAGCATAATTCTTAGTAATTGATAGAACAACACTATCAAACAATTTGACCTGACTGACACTCACAGAGCATTCTAACATTCCACCCACCAACAGCAAAATCTATATTCAATTCAAATGTACATGAAACGTTTGTCAAGATACACTACATTCTGGGCCATAGAACAAATGAATAGCACTTCAAAATACCCATGGATCAAAGAGGACGTCACAAAGGAAACTAGAGTTTTGTTTTGGGGTTTCATTTGGGTTTTTTTTTTTTTTGAATCAGGGTCTCACTCTGTTGCCCAGGCTGGAGTGCAGTGGCACAATCACGGCTCACCACAGCCTTGAACGCCTGGAAGGATTCCTGAGAAATCTTTCCACCATCTGTCTTAGTTTCCAGTGTCGCTGTAACCACAGGTGCACACCACCATGCCCTGCTAGTTTTAATTTTTTGTAGAGACAAGGTCTCGCTGTGTTGCCCAGGCAAGTCTTGACTCCTGAGCTCAACTCCACTCTAGCCTCCCAAAGTGCTAGGATTATGGGCATGAGCCACTGTGCTGGCCTGTAAAATATTTTTACTTGAATGACAATTAAAACAAAATATGCAGCAAAATTGGTGGAACAGAGTTTAAAGCAGTGCTTAGGGGAAATTGTATGGCATCAAACTTAAAAAATAAAAAGTTTTAAATCAATAATCTAAGCTTCTATCTTGAGAAACTAGAAAAGGAAAAGCAAATTAAACCAAAAGCAAACAGAAGAAAGAAAATAATAAAGATGAGTAGAAATCGATGAAATTGAAAATACCCAAATAATAAAAGAAATTGATAAAGCCTAAAGCTAGTTCTTTGAAAAGATCAATAAAATTGGCAAACTTATAGACAGACAATAAAGGAAAACAAGGAAGAAGACCCAAACTACTAAAATTAAGAATAAAAAAGGGAAGCTGAGTGCGGTGGCTCAAGCCTGTAATCTAGTACTTTGGGAGGCTGAGGTAAGAGGACTGCCTGAGCTCAGGGGTTTGAGACCAGCTTGGGCAACTTGGTGAGACCTCATCTCTACAATAAATAAAAAAATAAGCCGGGCATAGTAGTGCCCACCTGTAGTTCCATCTACTTAGAAGGCTGAGACAGAAGGATCACCTGAGCCCAGCAGATCAAGACTCTAGTGACCGTGAGCGTGCCACTGTACTCCAGCCTGAGTAACAGAGTGAGACTCCGACTAAAAAAAAAAAAAGAATAAAAAAAGGGACATCACTACACAGCCTACATATATTAAAAAGATAAGAGAATATTATGAGCAACTCTATGCCAATAAATGCAATAACAGATGAAATAGACAAATTTCTTAAATGATATACTACCAAAGTTCACATAAGAATAGATAATTTGATTAGTAGTCTATTAAATAAATTGAATCTGTAGTTAAGAACCTTTCAGCAATGAAAACTCCAGACCCAAATGGTTTCACTGGTGAATTCTTCCTTATCCTCAGAGAAAAAATAATGTAAATTCTATAGAAACTCTTTCTAGCTGTGCACAGTGGCTTACGTCTATAATCCCAACACTCTGGGAGGCAGAGGCAAGAGGATTGCCCGAGCCCAGGAGTTTGAGACCAGGCAGCCTGAGCAATACAGCAAGATCCTGTCTCTACAAAAATGCTTTTAAAAATTAACTAGGTGTGCTGGGCTCAGTGGTTCAAGCCTGTAGTCCCAGCACTTTGGGAGGTGGAGGCAAGAGAATTGCCTGAGCTCAGGGGTTTGAGACCAGCCTGAGCAACATGGCAAGAATTTGTTTACAATAAATCAAAAAAATTAGCCAGGCATGGTGGCACATGTCTATGGTTCCAGCTACTTGGAAGGTTGAGACAGAAGGATCACCTGAGCCCAGTAGGTCAAGGCTGCAGTGACCATGAGTGTGCCATTGCACTCCAACCTGGGTGACAGAGTGAGACTCCAACTCAAAAAAAAAAAAAAAAGGTATTCAAGACTAGCCTGGGCAACTTGGCGACAGCTTGTCTCTACAATAAATAAAAAAATTTAGCTAGGTGTAGCGGTGCATACCTGTGGTTCCAGTTACTTGGAAGGCTAAGGTGAAAGGATCGCCTGAGCCCAGCAGGTTGAGGCTTCAGTGGCCACAAGCATGCCACTGCACTCTAGCCTGGGCAACAGAGTGAGACTCTGACAAATACAATACAATACAATACAATACAATATAATAAATTAATGTAACTCACCATATTAACAGACTAAGTAATAAAATCATACAACTATTTTAATAGATGCAGCAGAAGCATTTGGCAAAATTCAACATTCATTTGACATTTACAAAAAAACTATGATTAATATTATACTTGCTGGGTATAGTAGCCCATGTCTGTAATCCCAGCCCTTTGGAAGGCAGAGGTGAGAGGACTGCCGGAGCCCAGGGGTTTGAGACCAGCCTGGGCAACATGGCAAGACCTCGTCTCTACAATAAATTAAAAAAAAAAAAATTAACTGGTATGGTGGTGTGCACCTGTAGCTCCAACTACTTGGAAGGCTGAGGTGGAAGGATTGCCTGAGCCCAGCAGGTTGAGGCTGCAGTGGCTGTGTGTGTGCCACTGCACTCTAATCTGGGTGACAGAGTGAGATGCCAGCTCAAAAAAAATTATAGTAAAACACTGAATTTCACTTCACTTTATTATTGGGAACAAGAAAAATGTCTCCTCTTATCATTCCTATTCAGTCTTTTACTGAAGACACTAACCAGAGCAGTAAAGCACGAAAAAAGTGACTGGGTGATTCACATTTGTAATCCCAGCGCTTTGGAGGCAGAGGTGGGAGGATTGCTTGAGCTCAGGAGTTCAAGACCAGCCTGGGCAACATAGTAAGACCTTGTCTCTACAAAAAAAAAAAAAAACAAACAAACCAAAATTAGCCAAGTGTGGTGACACACACCTTTGTCCTAGCTACTATGGAGGCTGAGGTGGAAGAATCACCTGAGCCCAGGAGGTTGAGGCTGCAGTGAGTTATGATTTTGCCACTGCATTCCAGCCTGGGCAACAGATTGAGGCCCCAACTAAAAAAAAAGAAAAAAGAAAGAAAGAAATACAAGGCATATAGATTGGAAAAGAAGAAATACAACTGTCTGTATTCACAGCCAGCATGATTGCCTACTAGAAAAATACAAAGTAGCTAAAGCTACTAGAGGATGAGTGTGGTTGCTCCTATCTGTAATCCCAGCACTTTGGGAGGCCAAGGTAGGAGGATCGCTTGAACCCAGGAGTTCGAGACCTGCCTGGGCAACAAAGTGAAAACTTGTCCTTAAAAAGAAAAAAAATAAAATAAAATTAGCCAGGCATGGTGTCACATGTCTATAGTCCCATCTACTCGGGAGGCTGAGGTGGAAAGATGGTCTGAGCCCAGCAGATCAAGACTGTAGTGAGCCATGATCATGACACTGCACTTCAGGCTGGGTGATAGGATGAGACTCTGATTCAAAAAAAAAAGAAAGAAAAAGAAAAAAAGCTACTAGAACTATTATATAAGTTTAACAAGAGTGCAGGGTATGAAGTTAAGATATAAAAAATCAATTGTATATATAAACAATCAGAAATGGAAATTTGTTGCAAAGCAAAATTACAATAAGTTATCACCTCACACCGTTCTGGATAGCTATCATTAAAATGTCAAAATACAATAGGTGTTGGTGAGGCTATGGAGAAAAGGGAACGCTTTTACACTGCTGGTGTGAATGTAAGCTAGTTCAACCTCTGTAGAAAGCAGTGCGGGGTTTTCTCACAATGCTAAAAATTTAGCTACTGTATGATCTAGCAATCCCTATTCTGGGAATATGTGCAGAGGAACATAAATCACTCTACAAAAAAACACACCTGCACATATATGTTGATTGCAGCACTATTCATAATAGCAAAAACATGAAACCAATCCAGATGCCCATCAAAAGTAGACTGGATAAAGAAAATGTGGTACATATACATGATGGAATATTATGTAGTCATAAAGAAAAACAAAATCACGTCCTTTGCAGCAAGATAGATGCAACCAGAGACCATCATTCTGAGTATACTGCCACAGAAAAAAAAACAACAACACTGAATACTGCATGTTCTCACTCATTAGCAGGCTCCAAACATTGGGCACATGAGCACAAAGGCAGGAACAACTGACTCTGAGCACTGCTAATGGGGGGAGGGAGGAGGAATACGGGGCACACAACCACCCATTGGGTACCATGTCCACCACCAGGGGGAGAGAGGGCTTGCTAGAAGTCAAACCTCACCTGCATGCAACTTATCTATGTAGTAAATTCTCACATGTACCCTACAACTGAAAGAAAGAAAGAGAAAGGAAGGAAGGAAGGAAGAAAAAAAAAGAAATGGAAATTTTAAAAAACCTACCATTTACAGATAGCAAAAAGAAATATACAATACTTAAGGATAAATCTAACAAGATATGTGCAAGTTTTTTTTTTTTTAATTGTAGAGATGAGATCTTGCCAAATTGCCTCGGCTGGTCTCAAACCCGTGGACTCAGACAATCCTCTCACCTCAGCCTTCCAAAGTGTTGGGATTATAGGAATGAGCCACCGTTCCCGGCCCCATATGTGCAAGATTATTATGCTGAAAATTACAAAACTATGATGAGGGAAACCAAAGATCTCAATAAATGGAGAAATATACCATGTTCATAGATCAGAAGATTTAAAATTAATATATTAATATATTATTTCTCCCCAAAATGATAAATATACTCAATGTAATTCTAACCAAAATCCCAACAGGTTTTTAAAATAGAATTGAATAAGCTAATTCTAAAATTTATATTGGGTTCTTCTGAGTTTCTTCCAGAAGACTGAGGGGGCTCGTGGCCTGATTCGGCCCCCAAATGCCAGTCTCCACCACAGTCTCTGAAGAGGAGATCAAGGTTGCTTGCTTCTTTGTGTCCAGGGGAGACATGGGCCTCTGCTGGTCTGCCAAAAAAAGGAGAAAAAGAGCAGCAAGAAGCAATTGAATGTATTGATGAAATACAAAATGAAATATACAGACTTAATGTAGACTCCAACTCAAAAAAAAAAATTTTTTTTTATCTGAATGAGAATGGGTGATCCATCTTTTTTTTTAAATTAATTTATTTTTTTGAGTTGGAGTCTCACTCTGTCGCCCAGACTAGAGTGCACTGGCCGCTCCCCGCCACTGCAGCCTTGACCTGCTGGGCTCCGGCGATCCTTCCACCTCAGCCTTCCGAGTAGCCGGAACTACAGGCAGGCGCTACCACGCCCGGCTGATTTTTTGATTTATTGTAGAGATGAGGTCTCGCTGCCCAGGTGGGTCTCGGACCCGTGGGCTCAGGCAATCCACTTACCTCAGCCTCCCAAAGGCACGGGATTACAGGCTGAGCCACCGAGCCCGGCTGGTGATCCATCTTTAAAGTCTGCTGAAATCAAATGGAAATCTGGAAAGGATTTAACAGACGTTCGAGTCAAACACAGAATAAAGTCAGCAGGAAGAGGCAGCATAAGGAGCCAGAGAGCTTCTTTACCTGGTTCACTGACCATTCTGACACAGTGCAGAGGAGTTAGGAGGGGTCTTCAACGGTGCCTTTTGGCCCAATCCATTATAGTACTTCTTGGATCCTGTTGTGAATGAGGAAGAAAGAGAAGGAGAAGAGGAGGAGGATGATGATGAAGAAGAAGGATTGGAAGATATTGATGAAGAAGGGGATGAGGATGAAGGTGAAGAAGATGAGGATGATGATGAAGGGAGGGAAGGAGAGAAGGAAGAAGGAGAAGATGACAAATAGAACGTTGATGAATTCCAACCTTTCAAAAAATTTTCTCCAGGCAGGCACAGTGGCAAGCCTGTAATCCCAGCACTTTGGGAGGCAGAGACGAGAGGAACTACAAGTGTGTGCCACCAGGCCCAGCTAATTTTTTCATTTATTGTAAAGATGAGGTCTTGCTATGTTGCCCAGGCTAGTCTCGAACACCTGGACTAAGGCAATCCTCTCGCCTCCGCCTCCCAAAGTGCTGGGATTATAGGCGTGAGCCACCGTGTCTGGCTATTTTTTCTTTTTTTAAACAAGAGAAAGTAGACAGATACATGTTAATAAATACTAACTGTACATAGTCACATAAAGACAAAGTGAGCTCTCAGAGCCCACTGTACAGAGAAAGAAGGAAAAAAGCTAGAATTCTATGCACTACTACACAGGGGCCCAGTACCCTCCAACTTCCAGCAGAGCAAAGGGAGGTTTTTCTTTTCCCCGACAGAGCTCAGTGGTATTGAGTCCATACAATTTTTGTTGAGACAGGAACAAGTAAAAATGAATTTGGAACAGAAAGTGGTAGAGAGACTTTTCCCATAGTGGTCTCCTCAAGATATTTCCTCCCCCAAATCAGTTGAGAACCATACTGTAGAGAAAAGAGACCTCTAGAACAGAGCGACTGAGCACAACAGGGGGGAAAAAAAAGACTGAAACTTGCTCACAGGGACTGGAGAAATTTTTTTCTTTTCGAAGTCAGAGTCTCACTCCATCGCCCAGGCTGGAGAGCAGTGGCACAATCATGGACACCCCAGCATTCACCTGCTGGGCTCCGGTGATCCTTCCACCTCAGCCTTACAGGTAGCTGGAACTACAGGTGTGCACTATCATGCTCAGCTAATTTTGTGATTTATTGTGGAGATGAGGTCTCACCATGTTGCTCAGGCTGGTCTTGAACCTGCAGGCTCAGGAAATCCTTTTGGCTTCCCAAAGTGCTGGGATTACAGGCTTCAGTCACTGTGCCTGGCCTTTTTAATTATTTTTATTTAAAATAAAATTTTATTTTTCAGTTGGAGTCTCACTCTGTCACCCAGGCTGGAGTGCAGTGGCATGCTCACGGCCACCCCAGCCTTGACCTGCTGTGCTCAGGTGATCCTTCTGCCTCAACCTTCCAAGTAGCTGGAACTACAAGTGTATGCCACCACAACCAGCTAGGTTTTTCATTTATTGTAGAGACAAAGTCTTGCCAAGTTACCCAGGCTGGTCTCGAACCCCTGAACTCAAGCAATCCTCTTTCCTCTGCCTCCCAAAGTGCTGGGATTACATGCAAGAGCTACCATGCCTGCAGTTCTAGCTACTTAGAAGGCTGAAGTGGAAGGATGACCTGAACCCAGCAGGTCGAGGTTGCGGTGACTGTGAGCATGCCACTGCACTCCAGCCTGGGCGACAGAGTGAGACTCCACTCAAAAAAATAAAAATAGGCCGGGCTTGGTGGCTCAGCCTGTAATCCCAGCACTTTGGGAGGCCAAGGCGAGTGGATTGCCTGAGCCCGTGGGTTCGAGACCCACCCGGGCAACTTGGCAAGACCTTATCTGTACAGTAAATCAAATTAGCCAGACGTGGTAGCACGAGCCTATAGTTCCGGCTACTTGGAAGGCTGAGGCGGAAGGATTGCTGGAGCCCAGCAAGTCGGGGCTGTGGTGGCTGGGGGTGTGCCACTACACTCCAATCTGGGTGACAGAGTGAGACTCCAACTCAAAAAAAAAAAAAAAGATAAAAATAAAAAGGACTAACTGTGATAATGGAAATGTTCTATATCTCTACTGTCGAATATGATAGTTACTATCCACAATTGTCTACTGAGCTCTTGAAATGTTTTTAGTGCGACTGAAAACTGAATTTTTTTTTTTCAGCAGAGAAAGGAGTTTAATTGTATGGTCACCAAACGAGAAGATGGGAGGAAACCTCAAATCCACCTCTGAGAGCTGAATTTTTAATTTTAATTAGTTTTAATTCAAATAGCCACATATGGCTAGTGGCTACTATATTGACATCACAGAGACTAATTCTCCATCCCATGGACAGGAATACTAAGGCCCAGAAAGACATCAGTTACTTGAGTAAGATCACACCATGGGCAGGACACTGTGGCTCACACATATAATCCCAGCACTTTGGAAGGGCGAGGTGAGAGGATTGCTTGAGCCCACAGGTTCAAGACCAGCCTGGGCAACTTGGTGAGACCTCATTTTTACAATAAATCAAAAAAACAGCTGGGCGTGGTGGCACATTCCTATAGTTCCAGCTACTTGGAAGGCTGAGGCAGGACAATCACCTGAGCCCAGCAGGCTGAGGATGGGGTGGCCGTGAGAGTGTCACTGCACTCCAGCCTGGGCAACACAGTGAGACTCCCAACTCAAAAAAAAAAGATCACACCATGAGTAAGTGGAATGCTGTAGATGTGATTTTTTTTTTTAGACTGGAAAATATAGTTTATCTAGAAAGTAAGTTGGAGAGAGAGAGGAGATTCAAGTATCCAAGGTAGGGGAGGGGTCCAAAGCTTAGGAAACAAGGTGGCCATACAGCCATGTGGCCAGACCAGTTTAGCAAAACAGTGGCTGTAGATGTTATTTGATGAACATTAAATTTAAGTGCACCAAACTTAGAAACAAACAGACCTGGGTCTCTGGTACTGCCTTAACCACAAAACTAGGCAACTTGGATAACTTCTCTGGACCTCACATCTCTTCTGTAAAGGAGCAGTTTACATGTCTTTGCTTTAAAATCTCTTCTAATTCTTCAGATTGCGAGGGTCTATCTAATTGGATCTTGGTGAACCCTCCTCTCACAGTGCCACCTAGTGTTGCTCTATGAACCCTGCATCTCCTCCTCCTGCATCAAATTCTTGGTTGGTGAGGATGGAAACTCTGTAACAGTTGACCATCCCCTTACTGAAAGTGATCTAGCCATCAGATCCCACTGTGATCTATTTTCCACATAAGACATGGGCAGAAGTTCAGTAGTGACACTGCTAGAAGATGTTCAGGGTCTCAGGGTTTTCCTGATCACCTCTCACCCTCTGCATCTGCAGAACCAGGGCTTTATGACTGTATTCTGGGTGGAGTCATATCTTAATTTTCATTTCAAAGGTCTCCTCCTGTCCTTGTGTCCAGTCTATGGCATGACAGCCACTTCCTCTGTCAGGCCCCCAGTTTGATTTTTTTTTTTTTTTTTACTTTTTCTCTGGACTCAGCTCAACTGATGACCAAGAGAAGAGCCAAAAGGTAGAAAGTCACAAACCTATTAACATCAACCTGGGAAAAGCACTAGAAAGATTCCCAAGGTCTCTACCCCCAAGATTGTAACAGCTCTGTGGCCTTGGAAAAGTTACTTAATTTTTCTAAGACTCAGGTTGCATATGGAGATGAAATTACCTGTCTCTTGGGTCGTTTTGAGAATTAGAAATACAGTCATGCATTACTTAACAACGAGTATATGTTCTGCAAAATGCTGTATTTACACAAACCTAGATGATAAAACCATACACAGTAGATCTTGCTCCTGGGCTATAAACCTGTGCAGCATGTTATCATACTGAATACTATAGGCAACCATTGCACACTAGTATCTGCGTATCTAAACATACCTATACATAGAAAAGGTACAGTATAAATATGGTATTATAGCTGGCACTGTGGCTCACATCTTTAATCCCAGCACTTTGGGAGGCTGAGGCAAGAGGATTATCTGAGCCCAGGGGTTCGAGACCAGCCTGGGCAACATGGTGAGACCACATCTCTACATAAATCAAAAAATTAGCCGGCCATGGTGGTGCATGCCTGTAGTTCCAGCTACTTGGAAGGCTGAAGCAGAAGAATCACCTGAACCCGGCAGGTGTATGCTGCAGTGGCTGTGAGTGTGCCACTGCACTCTAGCCTGGGCTACAGAGTAAGACTGCAACTCAAAAAAAAAATGGTATTATAATCTATGGGTCCACTGTCATATACATGATCTGTCATTCATGGACACATCGTTATGCAGTGTATGACTGTAATATATGTAGTACTTAGTGCATGATAGGTGATCAATACATAGTAGTTGCTTATTGGTTATAATCAAAGTAATAACATACAGCTTGTATTTGCTCAGCACCAAGCTCTGACTCCAGGGGACGCAGAGGAGCTGGAGAAAACATGCTCCCAGCTGGCTTCCGTGCTGTTAGGAGAGCAGATCACTGGAGGCAGGATGTAATGAAGTACAAGTGGCAGGTCACGGCCTGTGAGTGCTGCAGGAGTACAATGCCAGGAAGGAAAATAATCGTCTTCACATCTATATAACTCTGCAGTGTTTACACTGTCCTTTAACACCTATAATTTTACTTATAGCAGCTGTGAGGTAGATATTATTATCTCCATTTTACAATGACATTACCCAAGGTTGCATCACTAGGAAGTGGCAGAGGTGGCTTGAGCTAGGGCCATTCTGTCTCAGAGGCTACCTTCTTTTATTTTTATTTTTTTATTTTTATTTTTTGAGTCGGAGTCTTATTCTGTCACCTAGGCTGGAGTGCAGTGGCGTTTTCTAGACAAGTCCAAACTCGGAAGGATCACCTGAACCCAACAGGTCAAGGCTGCAGTGGCCGTGAGTGTGCCACTGTACTCCAGCCTGGGCAACAGAGTGAGATCCCAATTCAAAACCAAACAAGCAAACAAGATCTTGAACTTTATCTTAGGCCACTGAGGACTTAGTGATCTGTTTACCCAGGCAATTTGAGCTTCAGTCCAAACAGTCCAATTGCAATGCAGAGACAATGTCAGAGACCAAACTGGAGGCAGAGAGGCTGATAAGGAGGCTGATGCAGTAACCCAGGTAAGAAAGGAAGGCTGTCCCGTGTGAAGGGTGTATAATGGAGATTGGAAGATGTAGGCAGATTTGGGAGGTGATTAAAGGGCAGAATAAACTGGGATTGGTGATTAATTGAACCCTGGAGTAGTGAGGGGTGAGGGGTGAAAGAAAGAGAGGGAAGTTGAGGATGACTTCTGGTTTCTGGCTGGAGCAACTGCATGGGTAGCTGTGTCAACCCCTGGGCTGGGGAAGATGAGAGAGAAGTGGTCCTTGGAGGGAAAACAAAGAAGTGAGACTTTGAAGGGCAAGGGGGATTTAGCAGCTGATGGAAAGACGGAGGAGGGTATTCAATCCTCACAGTGAAAGAAAGCTGAATTTTCCTTTTCACTCATTCAGCACATATTTGTTAGGGGCCTATTATGTGTCAGGCACTATCCCAGGCGCTGGGAATACAGCAATAAACAAAACAGACCAGGTCCTTGACCTCATGGAGTTTATATTCTATTGGATGGAGATAATGAATAAAGACATAAGTGTAAATATGTCAGGGTATGGTAGGTGCTCTGAAGACTCATGAGGCAGATTAAGGGACTAGAGGGCAATGGAAGCTGCTGTTTGGATAGTGTGATCACAGGTTTCTCTGATTTCTAGGCAGAGATTTGAAATGAGGGAAGGACCATAAAGATATGGGGGACACACTCTTCTGGGCACAGAGAAGGGCAAGACTTTGAGGTACAGTGGTGTGTGCCTGTGGTTCTAGCTACTTGGAAGGCTGAGGTGGAAGGATTGCCTAAGTCCAGCAGGTTGAGGTTGCAGTGGCTGGGAACGTGCCACTGAACTCCAGCCTGGGTGACAGAGTGAGACTCTGAAAAAAAAGGGGGTGGGGTGGGGAATGTTAGCCTTTTGTTTTTCCTTGGAAGAATAAAAGATATAGGATGGAGGGCTAAAAGATATAGGGCTGGGCGTAGTAGCTCATGCCTGTAATCCCCGAGATTTAAGAGGCCTAGGAGGGAAGATCACTTGAGGCCAGTTCACAACCAGCCTGGGCAAGACCAAAAAATAAAAAAAAATTAGCTGATCGTGGTAGTGTGTACCTGCAGTCCTAATTACACGGGAGGCTGAGAGGCAGGGGGATTGCTCAAGCTTAGGAGTTCGAGGCTGCAGTGAGCTGTGATTGCCACACTGCACTCTAGCCTGGGCAACAGAGCAAGCCCAGGTCTCTAAAACAAACAAACAAAAAAAGTACACCAAATCACCAACATATTTCTTCTTCTTCATGTCCTTTTTCTCTCCCTTCTCTTCTTCCCCATAGCTTCTAACCTGGACATATTTGCAGTCTCAAGCAGGCCCACTGAAGAGAGAACGATAATGGACAATTCTGCGGGCACAATATCCAGGTTTAGCATCGAGTCCTGCTCTTCGGCTCCTGAGCTCCCTTCCCCCACCACTAGACTGGATTTCTTTTACTGGGGGAGGAGCAAGTGAACAGAAGGGGTGTGGGAGAAGCAATGACTCAACCTAGGGCTTATCGAATTTTATATAAAGTTTCACCCTGCAACCCCCGCCCCCTGCAAGGGTCTCTGAGCTGGATGGGTTGAAAGGTGACTCCAGTACTTGCCAAGTGTGGCATGTTGAGATTCTAAATGCTGAGCCTCTAAAGACAGCTGAACCAGGCTGGGGAGGGGTGGAAGGGTGGGCAGTAGAGGTGATCATCTTTAACTAGTGACTCAGATTAATGCCAGAGCTAGGCCTCTGGAGGCTAAGAAGGAAGAGCACATCGAAGGTAGGAGCATTGGGTGGGGGAGGGGAGAAGTGGAGGAACCTCAGGAAGCTGCACTGTGTAACCTTGCATGAGTCACTGTGTAATCAGGTCACACTGTTGCTCAATAGCCTTCAATGGCTCCCCACTGCCACAAGATAAAGTCCCAACCCAAACCCTACTTACAATTTGAATTGAGCCTGCTTCTCTACTCCACCCCTGCTCCATGCTTCTTGCAATGCAGCATCATCAGAAGTCTCTGCTTGGGGCTGGTCAGGTGGCCTGTAATCCCAGCACTTTGGGAGGTGGAGGCAGGAAGATCCCTTGAGCCCAGGCGTTCAAGATCAGCCTAGGCAACATAGCAAGACCTTGTCTCTAAGAAAAATAAAAAATTAGCAGGGTATGGTGGCACGCACCTATAGTTCCATCTACTCCGGAGGCTGACACAGGAGGATCTCTTGAGTCCAGGAGTTGGAGCGACTGCAGTGAGTGATTATGCCACTGAACTCCAGCATGGGCAACAAAGTGAGACCCTTACTAAAAGGAATAAATAAATAAAGTCTCTGCTTGGAATAAGCAAGACCCCTCTCCTCTCTCTCCTCCCCTCCTCTCCCCTCCTCTCCCCTTCCCTCCCTTCTCGCTCTCAAATGCCATTTCCCCCTGGGTTTCACACATAAAATAAACTTTTCCTTTGGAATAATTTTAGATTTTCAGAAAAGTTGCCGTCTGTTTTCTGTAATATTAGCATCTTATGTATTACCATGGGGCATTTGTCAAAATTAAGAAATGAACATTGATACATTATCAATAGCTCTAGACTTATTGAATTTCATTAGTTTTTCCTCTAATGTCCTTTTCCTGTTTCAAGATCCCATCCAGGAGATTACACTGCATTTATAAAAATAATAACTTGGTTATTATTATGACTTGGTTTATTCTTTAAACTTTCCTGCATGTCCTGCCTTGTTTGTCAGAGACATGTATTAATCCAGAGTCAGGATAGGAATAAGTACTAGGTACTATGGGTGCCCTTATGAGGGGCATCCACTCCTGGCTTTGCAGGTCAGGGGAAGGTTTCAGGAGAAAGATACAAAGGAATGAATATAATTAATGCTAAAAATAGATTTGATTGTGTTCAGTTTATAATTCTTCTTTTTTTTTTTCTTGAGTTGGAGTCTCACTCTCTTGCCCAGGCTGGAGTGCAGTGGCACACTCACGGCCATGGCAGCCTCAACCTGCTGGGCTCAGGTGATCCTTCCACCTCAGCCTTCTAAGTAGCTAGAACTACAGGTGTGCGCCACCACACCTGGCGAATTTTTGATTTACTGTAGAGACAAGGTCTCACCAAGTTGCCCAGGCTAGTCTCAAACCCCTGGGCTTAGGTACTCCTCTCGCCTGTATCTCCCAAAGTGCTGGGATTACAGGCTGAGCCACCGTGCCCAGCCTATAATTATTCTTTAAACTCTATTCGTATACTTGATGTACTCTTCTATATTTATTTCACAGTTTTAAAACATAGGGACTGGGCATGGTAGCTTACACCTTAACCCCAGCACTTTGGGAGGCCAAGGCAGGAGGATTGCCTGAACCCAAGATCTGAAGACCAGCCTGGGCAACAGAGCGAGACTTCGTCTCTTAAAAAAAAAAAAAAAACAAGCCGGGTTCGGTGGCTCAGTCTGTAATCCCATGCCTTGGGAGGCTGAGGTGAATGGATTGCCTGAGCCCGCGGGTTCGAGACCCACTTGGGCAACTTGATGAGACCTCACCTCTACAATAAATCAAAAAATTAGCCAGGTGTGGCAGCGCGTGCCTATAGTTCCAGCTACTTGGAAGGCTGAGGTGGAAGGATCGCTGGAGCCCAGCAGGTCGAGGCTGCAGTGGCTGGGAGCGGCCACTGCACTCCTGTCTGGGCAACGGAGTGAGACTCCAACTCAACAAACAAACAAACAAACAAACAAACAAACAAAAAAAGAAAAAATTAGCCAGGCCTGGCAGTGATCTCTGTGGTCCCAGCTACTTGAGATGCTGAGGAGGAAGGATTGCTTGAGTCCCGGAATTTGAGGCTGTACTGAGCCACAGTCGTGCCACCGCATTCCAGTCTGAGTGACAGAGTGAGACCTCCAACTCAAAACCAAACAAGCAAGCATGGGTCTACTTCCCAGTAGCAATGAGCAATAACCTAACACTCAGATTTTGGTTTCCAAATGCCATTCTCCAATTAAAAAAAAAATGAACCAGGAATCTTTGGAGAAATGATTGATTCTAGGGCTTGAGCCTGGAAAGACATGATAAGCCCCTGAGCATCTTTTTTTTTTTTTCCTTTTTCCTGCCTCATTTTTCCTTCATAACTTAGAGCATCTTGTAGTACCAGAAAGTAAGGAAGGACTGAAACACAAAAGGATGGGGATATGTCAAAGGGACACAGGAGTCAACTTGAAAGGGCTCCCAATAGGCAAAGCTGGGACAATTTAAGCAGCAATATAAATAACATGGTATTGGATTGTAACTCAATAAAATAAATATATATGAGTTCACATCAATATAAACTCATTTATGTGAGTGAATAATTAAATGAAGAAGAGACAAATCTTTTTTTTTTTTTTTGAGTCAGAGTCCCACTCTGTTACCAGGTTGGAGTAGAGTGGCACACTCACGGCCACCACAGCCTTGACCTGCTGGGCTCAGGCGATCCTTCTGCCTCAACTTTCCAAGTAGCTGGAATTACAGATGCATGCCACCATGCCCAGTTAATTTTTATGATTTATTGTAGAGACAAGTTCTCACCAAGTTGCCCAGGCTGGTCTCGAAACCCCACGTTTAGGTAATCCTCTTGCCTTGGCCTCCCAAAGTGCTGGAATTACAGGCTGAGCCACCGTACCCAGCCAAAGAGATAAATCTTTAAAGAATAACCGCAGGCCTTGCAAACTGGGCATGGTGGAGTACACCTTTAGTTCCAGCTACTCTGGAGGTTGAGGTGGGAGGATCACCTGAGTCTAGAGTTTGATGCTGTCCTGAGCTATGCTCACACCACTGCACTCCAGTTTGAGCGACAGAGCTGTCCCTGAAAAAATAAAAATAAAAAAATTTTTTTTTTGAGTTGGAGTCTCACTCTGTCGCCCAGACTGACTCCAGTGGTACACTCCCGGCCACCACAGCCTCAACCTAGCTAATTTTATGTTACAGGTGGCTCAGCCTGTAATTCTGCGCCTTGGGAGGCTGAGGTGAGTGGATTGCCTGAGCCCGTAGGTTCAAGACCCGCCTGGGCAACTTGGTGAGACCTCATCTCTACAATAAATCAAAATTAGCTGGGTGTGGTAGCACGCGCCTGTAGTTCCAGCTACTTGGAAGGCTGAGGCGGAAGGATCACCAGAGCCCAGCAGGTCAAGGCTGCAGTGGCCAGGAGCGGCCACTGCACTCCAGTCTGGGCGACAGAATGAGACTCCAATTCAAAAAAACAAAACAAAACAAAAAACCAAAAATAAATAAATAAATAAATAAACAAACAATATTTTATATTGATTACATGTTGAAAGATATTATTTTGGAAATGTTGAGTTAAATAAAATATTATAATTAATTTCGCCTATTTCTTTTTCTTGGTGGTTACTTGAAAATTTTTAAATTTACATATGGCTTGTATTAGCTTTCTGTCTGACAGGAGTGCTCTGTAGAGAGTGAGCTAGCTCCCTGTGACCAGATGTAGGTAAGCTCTAAATGGATATGGCTGTAGGGTGGGTGAATATTAGGAGTGGGGGTTGGATTAGGTGACCTTCAAGGTGAATTTAACCTGGAGAGTTTATGATTCTATCTCTAGCTTTTTCTTCCACTCTTTACCTACATCTACTGTCTGCTTCCACCAAACTGTTTTTATTCCCCAACATGCCCTTTGGGTTCTTTGTGCGCCTTTGTTCACAGGTACATTTCATCTGGAACATCTCTTAGCCATCTCTTAGTCAAAATCCTACCCAACCTGAAAGCCAGCTCCTGTGCTACCTCATCCATGAAGCCTTTCCTGGCCCCCACAGCCGGAAGCAGGTCTCTGAACACCTCATCAGCCCCTCAGTACATTTTGTCCTTTGGCAGTATGCTGACTTCCCTTTCTTGCTAGCCTGAAAGTGGCTTGAGGGTGGGCTTCCTTTGGATCCATAACTGGTAGAGAGGGAGACAAGAATCACAGGAAGTGGGCTTGGATCCCAGCAATGCCTCTTCTTCACTGTGTGATATTGGACATGTTATTTAATGTCACTGAGCCTTTGTTTCTTTACCTTTCTGTAACACAGGGATTGGTGAAGATTGTGCCTGGCATAGAGTAGGCTAGCTCTCCCCACAGCACATAGTACACATGCAGTAAGTATGGAATGGATGAAGGTTAACCCCTCCACCCTCAGAGGCTGACAGTCTGGTAGGGGAGGCTGGATATGGGGGTTAGAAGGTGCCAGATGAGCCTTACAGACACAAAAAGTACAAGTGATCATGCCCAGCCAGAGGGGCCCTAAGCCAACCTAGAAGGAAGGTGATGGCAGTCTTCTCTGATCCCACCCTTTTTCTCCCATTGTAAAAGTCTCCTTCTGCTCTAAACTCCCAGTACCTCTCTCTTTTGTGTTAGTTTCCTGTATTTCTAGGAAACTGACACTCAAGTCTCCAATCTCTGTTTTCTTTCCTATGACCAGTCTTCAGAAAAAACAGACTCTGACAGTCAGATGCTTCTTTCCCACCTCCCTCCTCACACTTTACAAAAGAATTTTACCCAATAGCGTTACCCAGGATTCACAATTGGGGGAGAGAGTGAGTAAAACCCTCCAGTCCACCAACCAAAGGTTAAGGGCTCTAATGCTCAGATAAGAAGGGGCTTTGCAAATCTGGCAGTTACCAGTTCTTTGCTTTCAACAAAGTTGAAGGAGATTCTAATTGTGTTGTCGTTAAAAATAACTTTTAGTGATAGGTCATTGTGTAATTTTGGATTGTAACCCAGAAGGAATTCAAATAAGTTATATTACTGTACCAAAACAACTGCCATTCTCACCTACTCATTTATATAAACACGTTTCCTGGTGATTCTATCTATAAAAATGAAAAATATGAGGGAGAACTCCAAAAAAACGAAATTATCTTTTGGAGGGCGAGCCCCTTGTAGTACACGTGGAATTTTTTTCTCTGGATAAAACTGAAAGGGTCAACTGAGGCAAAGTAGACTGGTGCTGTGGGAATGATGCAAGATTGCAACCAAGTAAGAAAGTAGAAAGAAGTAAAATTTATTATTCACCTCTTTCAGATTGGAAAGGGGGCTGACACTCAGAGGCAAGTGCGAACTCGAGTGGCCAAGGGTTAGGTATATTTAAGAACCTTTGGGGAAGGGGGTTTGGGCCAGGAGGAGTGTCCAGGGCTGTGAGTCTTTGATGTTGATTGTAGTCACATGAATCTTAGATCTTGAGGTTGCCAGACATTAGCATCACATGCCCTCAAGTGGTGGGCTAGAAGGGAGGAGACAAAGGGAGGGGATTTTCCTGCAAGAGACTTGTCAGACATTTGCAGTCCACAAACTACTTGACCAAAAGGTGATCTGCTATCAATTCTATGGTTCTGTCCTTGTCTTGCATCTGATGGAGATTTGCTGTGGGGGGTGGCGTAGGCTGCCACTTGGCCCGCGGTAGAATGTCTGAACGCTTCCTAAAACCTACCTATTAGAAATGTATCTATGTCTAAGCTGTGCTAGATTCAGATCGTGTCAGGGGGAAAGTCTAAGCAAAAATGGTTATGCTGAGGCCAAGAGACTACGCTAAACTAAATTTATTCTAGGTTTCTATAGGTACCTCCTTTCACAAACAACCAAAGTTTTTATCTGGAGGCTGGGCGCAGTGGCTCAAGCCTGTGATCCCAGCATTTTGGGAGGCAGAGATGAGAGGACTGCCTGAGCCCATAGATTCAAGACCAACCTGGGCAACTTGGCAAGACCTTGTCTCTAAATCAAAAAAATTAGCTGAGTGGGGTTGGTGGCCTACGCCTATAGTTCCAGCTACTTGGAAGGCTAAGGTGGAAAGATCATCTGAGCCCAGCAGGTTGAGGCTGTGGTGGCTGTAAGTGTGCCACTGTACCCCAACCTGGGGGCGAAAGAGAGAGACTTCAACTCAAAAAAAAAAAAAAAAAATCACTAAAAGCATCAAAATTGATGAGTGCAAAAACTATTTTGAGCCGTGGAAAAAGGGTCTCGATAGGTATATTGCATCAAAGAATCCTTTGAAGGTGACAAATTTAAACATGTAAGAATAAATACACAATTTTATAAATAAATTCTGGGGTTTTTTTGGTCCCTCTCATAGATATAAAATTGATGCTAAACTCAGCTCATTCCAGCAATAAGTAATGTTTATCCACAAATATATGCACTAATTGAAAAAAATCAGTTTCATTAAGAGATGCATTTTCATTTACTTAATAATTATCAAAAGTTAGATTTTATGTTGCTATGATTAATTGTATACTAATATAAAATGATAGTAATGATACTTCAATCCAGAAGAAAAATTTTAAAACATAGAGACTTTGAGTCAAAGGAAATTAAAAATAACTTAAATTTCAAAAAATTTTTTTTGAGGGGGAGTCTCTGTTGTCCAGGCTGGTGGGCAGTGACATGCCCATAGTTGGGGTACAGTGGCTCATGCCTGTAATCCCAGCACTTAGGGAGGCCAAAGCAGGAGGATTACTTGAGCCCAAAAGTTCGAGACCAGGGTGGGCAAAATAGCAAGATCTCATCTCTACAAAAAAATTAAAAACTTAGTTGGGCATGGTGACACATACCTATCTTTTCAGCTACTCAGGAGACAGAAGTGAAAAGATCACCTGAGTCCAGAATGTTGAGACTGAGGTGAAACATGAGCATTCCCCTGCACTCCAGCCTTGGGGGACACGGTGAGACTCCAACTAAAAAAAAAAAAATAACTAGATGGGATCCCTCTGCCCCTATTCTCAAGCTAGTTGGAGAGACAGACACACAAACAAAGAAACAACGGTATCATAGCGTGCAATATGTGCTTTAATAGATTTGGGCTGGGCATGATGGCTCACACCTGTAATCCCAGAGCTTTGGGAAGACCAGGCAGGAAGATTGCTTGAGGCCAGGAATTTGTTACCAACATGTGTCACAAAGTGACATCCCATCTCTACAAATAAAATAAAATAAAAATTAGCCGAGTGTGGTGACATGTACATGTAGTTCCAGCTACTTGGGAGGAAAGCAGGAGGATTGCTTGAGCCCAGGAGTTCAAGGCTGCAGTGAGCTGTGACCATGTCACTGTACTCCAGCCTGGGTGACAGAGTGAGAGCCTGTCTAAAAAAAGCAAAACAAAACAAAACAAATTTGCATAACAACTTATGTAAATACTGTGGAAAGAGCTAAGCTAATTTTACCTGGGAATTCTTTTTCTAAAGGGAGGAAGGGCATTGGTGGTAAAGGGACAACATGAATAAAATCCCACTGATGGTTATTAGGGGATTGCTGAGTCATGACTGGTGTTTAAAAGTTAGTTCAAAAAGCACAAAAGACAAAGGAAACATTATGTAAATATGATTAAATTAAAATTAAAACCTTATACATGGCAAAAGACATTATAAATGAAGTTAAAATACTAAATAACACCCTGGGAGAAGATACTTCCAATTGACAGATAAATAACACCTAGAAATCAGTAAGACAAGCAAACAAGCTGAAACACAAGCAAAAAATATGAATAGGCAATTCTGGTAAGAGGGACTCCCTGTGGCCAATATTATGAAATGATGTTCAGTATCATTACTAATAAGGGAAATGTAATTAAAATGATTAGGTACTGCTTCCAATGAACAGAGTATAGAAAGAGGAAAAATAGTAACTTTACAGTGGAGAAACCTGGAAACACCGTGTTAACCAAGTGACCAAAGGTAATAAGTCATGTGGGCAATATGTACCCCCAGATAGAATGTGATGAGAAGGGCACTTCACCCTTCACCGCTGTGAGATCTTCCCAAACTTATAATGCCCTCGTCTAGTCAGGAGGAAAACATCAGGCAAACGTGAATTGAGGGATATTCTGCAAAATACCTAGTATTTTGGTCAGTAATCTTCAAGACTGTCAAGGCCATTGGAACAAAGCAAGACTGAGAAACTGTCACAGACCAGAGAAGACTAAGGAGATATGAAGGAGCCAGGCATGGTGGCTCAAGCCTGTAATCACAGCACTTTGGGAGGCCTAGATGAGGGGATTGCCTCGGGCTGGAGAACAGTCTGGGCAACTTGGTGAGACCTCATCTGTACAATGAATCAAAAAATTAGCTGTGGTAGCATGTGCCTGTAGTTCTGGCTACTTGGAAGGCTGAGGCAGAAGGATCACCTGAGCCCAGCAGGTCAATGCTGGGGTGGCTTTGAGTGTGCCACTGCACTCTAGCCTGGGCAATGGAGTGAGAAGCCAAGTTTAAAAAAAAAAAAAGGTGCACAGGAGCTTTCTGTATTATCTTTGCTATTTTTCTGTAAATCTACACTTATTCCAAAGTGAAAAGTTTATTTTTAAAAAACAATGAGATACTATTTTGTTTTCTGTTTGGTTTTTTTTTTTGAGTCGAGGTCTTATTCTGTCTCTCAGGCTAGAGTGTAGTGGCGTGATCACAGCTCACCTTGGCCTCAACTTCCGGGGCTCAGGCGATCCCTTTTGCCTCAGCATCCTAAGTAGCTGAGATTACAGGTGCATGCTACCACACCCGGCTATTTTAAAAATTTTTTTGTAGAGATGCGGCCTCGCCATGTTGCCCAGGCTTGTCTCAGGCTCCCAGGCTCAAGCAATCCTCTTAACTTGGCTAAGATGCTATTTTTTTACCCATCGAATTGACAGAGATTAAGAAGCTTGACTCAAGTTTTGAGGAACATCTGGGGAAAAAAAAGCCTTCTCTTACACTTGCAGGCAGGAAAGCAAAAGTACATTTTAGGAAAACAATTTAGTTTAGGAAAGCAGAAAATGTACAAACACCACAATCCTTGAATTCCACTTGCAAGAATCTAGGGAAAGAAATTCTTATATATGTACACCAAGAGATATGTATAAAGATGTTTGATACAACATTGTTCACAATAACATAAAATCAGAACACAGTAAATATTCCATATTTACTATGAAACAGTTAAAGTAAAAGTGTATATATACGTATATACCAACTTGGCTTAATGTTACAAATATAATGAATTAAAAAGTAAAGAAGAATATATATATGATGCCATTTATATAAATTTAAAAGACACACAAAAATACTGTATGTTGTTTATACATGTATCCTAATTCATTCGTCTAACAAAACTTTCTTGAATGCCTCATTATGTGCCAAGAGCTATTCTTGGTTCTGGGGATACAGAAATGAATAGCAATTATTATATGAGACTTACCTTGAGCCAATCATTCTTTTTTTTTTTTTTTTTTCTTAGTTGGAGTCTCACTCTGTCGCCCAGGCTGGAGTGCAGTAGCATGCTCACGGCCACCGCAGTCTCGACCTGCTAGGCTCAGGTGATCCTTCCGCTTCAGCCTTCCAAGTAGCTGGGACTACAGGCATGTGTCACCACGCCCGGCTATTGAGCCAATCATTCTTTAATAATATAAGTAGTAAACACATATGTAGGTACAAGTCTAAACATTTTACATGTATTAACTCATTTAATCCTCTTAATAACATATGTCATAGATTCTATCATTACCCCTATCTTATAGATGAAGACACTGAGGTGCAGTAAAGTTAAGTAACTTGTCCAAGGTCTCCCAGACAGTGGTAGAAACAACATTCAAATCCAGGCAGTCTGGATCCTAGTCGTTTCTGTTAACCATTATGTTCCACTGCCTTGAATCCTGCTGTCATGGAGTTTACATTCTAGTGGGTTAAGACAGGCTATAGAAATATGTAAGCCGGGCTTGGTGGCTCAGCCTGTAATCCCGCACATTTAAGAGGCTGAGGTGAGGGGATTGCCTGAGCCCACGAGTTCGAGACCCGCCTGGGCAACTTGGCGAGACCGCATCTCTACAATAAATAAAAAAATCAGCCGGGCGTGGTAGCGTGTGCCTGTAGTTCCAGCTACTTGGAAGGCCGAGGTGGAAGGATCGCAGGAGCCCGGCAGGTCAAGGCTGCGGTGGCTAGGAGTGGCCACTGCACTCCAGTCTGGGTGACAGAGTGAGACTCCAACTCAAAAAAAAAAAAAAAAGAAATATGTAGTATGCCAGATAGTGAAAGAGCAATGGAGAAAAATAAAATAGAGAGCAGAGAGGGACTGTGAGTTGGGGGTATCGTACCTTGAAATGACTGGTCAAGGAATGCCTCACTAAAAGATAATGTTTCAGCAAATGCCCCAAGGAAGTGAAGGAGGAAACCATGTAGATATCTGGGGGGTAACTGTATCTCAGGCAGAGGAAACAGTAAGCTCAAAGACTCCGAGAGGAGCAAACCTGTCTGAAGTAAAAATAGCAAGGAAGTCAGGATGGCTGAGGCAGAGGGAAAAAAGGGGGAAAAGAGTAAGCGAGAAGGCCAGAGAGAGGTGGGGGTAGATTAAGGGGGGCTTGTAGACCATAATAAAGACCTGGAGGGGTCAGAGCAGGGGATGGCAGCATCTGACTTGTGCTTCAAAGATATCCCTCTGAGACAGGTGTGGTGGCTCAAGACTGTAATCCCAGACTTTGGGAGGCAGAGGCGAGAGGATTGTCTGAGCCCAGTGTTCAAGACCAGCCTGGGCAACTTGGCGAGACCTTGTCTCTACAATAATTCAAACATTAGGCAGCTGTGGTGGTGCCCGCCTATAGTTCCAGCTACTTGGAAGGTTGAGGTGGAAGGATTGCCTGAGCATAGCAGGTTGAGGCTGCAGTGGCTGTGAGTGTGCCACTGCACTCTGGCCTGGGTGACAGTGAGATTGAGACTAAAAAAAAAAAAAAAAAGATATCCTTCTGGCTGCTTTGTAGAAACAGTAAAATAGACCAAAAAACAGCTCTGGGTTGGACCAGAGTGGTACCAAAGGAGGTGGTAAGAAGTGATTGTATTCTGGATATATTTTAGAGATTGAATTGACACTGTTCGTGAAGGATTGACATGAAAGAAAGGACTCAGGGATGACTCAAGTTTTTTGTCTGACTAAGTGGGAAGACAGAGTGACTGTGTCATAGATGGGAGGACAGTAGAAGCAGGAGAGGGCAGGAAGTTTTGGACGTGCTGAGTTTGAGACGTCTGTTGGACAACCAGATAGAAATGTTAAGCATTCAGTTGGATGATGGAGTACGGAATTTAGAGCAGAGATCAGGGCTAGAGCTAGAAATCTGAGTTGTCCTCACAGAGATGGTGTTTGAAGTCATGAGGAAGGATGAGTTCAACAGAGAAATGAATGTGGACAGAGAGTGGTGGAAAGGTGAGAACTAAGACCTGGGCCCACAACATTTAGAGACTGAGGTGGAAGAAGTGGAGAAGGAGGAGGATTCAACAAGAGGAGATTGAGAAGGAACAGCCAGTGAGGTGGGAGAAAAACCAGGAGGTTGTAGGATCTCCTAAGTTAGTTGAAGAAAATGTGTTCAAAAGGAGCAAGTGAACAAATGTGTTGAAGTCTGCTTATAGGTAAAGAAAGATGAGGACCAAGGAATGACCATTAATTGAAAACATGGAGTGATACTGACAAGAGTTTAGGTACATACAGCACATAAGAATAAAAGCCTAGCCGGGCTCGGTGGCTCAGCCTGTAATCCCGCGACTTGGGAGGTTGAGGTGAGTGGATTGCCTGAACCTGCGGGTTCAAGACCCGCCTGGGCAACTTGGTGAGACCTCATCTCTACAGTAAATCAAAAAATTAGCCGGGTGTGGTAGCGTGCGCCGTAGTTCCAGCTACTTGGAAGGCTGAGGCGGAAGGATCTCCAGAGATCAGCAGGTCGAGGCTGCGGTGGCCGGGAGCTGCCACTGCACTCCAGTCTGGGCAACAGAGTGAGAGACTCCAACTCAAAACAAAACAAAACAAAACAAAACAAAACAAAAAACAACAAAGAATAAAAGCCTAATAAGACCTGATTTGAGAGAATGGGAGAGACAAACAAAGCTGCCAGTGTAGACAACTCTCTTAAATATATGGCAGCGCTAAAGGGGGGCGTAGAGTGAAGAGATGTGTGTGTTAAACAGTTAAAATAACATATCACACTCATGATAGAGGTTGCCTAAAGGGGGGAGGAAGGGAGGGGAATGTCACTGATGGTTCAAAGAACATTAAAATTTGAGAAGGTGTGGCTGGGTGGTTCAGCCTGTAATTCCAGCCCTTTGGGAGGCCGAGGCGAGTAGATTGCCTGAGTCTGTGGGTTGGAGACCAGCCTGGGCAACTTGGCAAGACCTCGCCTCTACAATAAATAAAAAATTAGCTGGGCATGGTAGCATGCACCTGTAGTTCCAGCTACCTGGAAGGCTGAGGCAGAAGGATCGATGGAGCCCCTCAAGTTGACGCTGGGGTGGCCATGAGCGTGCCACTGCACTCCAGCATGGGCGATGGAGTGAGACTCCAACTCAAAAAAAAATTGATAAAACAGTACAGATATCTGCAAAATGCATTAAACAATATCTATCTATCTATCTATCTATCTATCTATCTATCTATCTATCTATCTATCATCTAGCTCTCTCTCTATCTATCTTGAGAGGGGGAGAGAGAGACAGACAGGGTCTTACTTTGTTGCCCAGGCTAGAGTATAATGGCATGATCATAGCTCACTGTAACTGAGATCCTGAGGCTCAAGTGATTCTTCCACCTCAGCCTCCTGAGTAGCTGGGATTACAGGCCCAGCAACTTTTAAAATTTTTTGTAGATACAGAATCTTGCTATGTTGCCTAGTCTGGTCTTAAACTCCTGGCCTCAAGCAATCTTCCCACCTCAACCCCCAAAGTGCTGGGATTATAGGCTTAAGCCACCATGCCTGGCATATATATATATGAAAAAATGAGAAGGGATCCAAAAAACTCCACAAGAGTTATTAAAAAATTGTGTATTTATTCTTACATGTCTAAACTTCAGTCACCTTCAAAGTACTCTCTGTTTGATGCAATACACCTATCGAGACATTTTTTCCACTGCTCAAAACAGTTGTCAAACTCATAAATTCTGATGCCTATTAGTGCTCCAGCCATTTTTTTGTTTCATTGGCAAAATGTTTTCCTTTGTGGACATTTTTTCATCTGAGGAAACAAATAAACAAAAATTATCACTTGGGTGAGATTGGGTGCATAGGGAAGGTGGGGCACCAGGATCATACCATTATTGGTCAAAAACTGCTGAACACTCAGTGCAGTGTAGACAGATGTGTTGTCGTGATGGAAGAACCAGTTACCTATTGGCCACAGCTCAGGCCATTTCTTCCACAAACTGTGATGCAACCTTCTCAAAACTTCCAGATTAAAAACTTCGGTTGATCGTTTGTTCCAGGGAAGAAATTCCAAATGTACTATAAGGGGCCTGCCCTTCAAAAGATAATTCATGTTTTTGGGGGGGTTTCTCCTTATATATAGAAAGCAAATATAATGAACCATAACGGCTGATAATTCTGAAAGTTGAAAATCTGGGTGTTTATTTTATCTTTTTATATTTTGTAAAGTTCTTATAAATAGGAAAAAAAGGTTTGTGGGCGAAATTGTGTGAAGGATTTTGGGTGCCATGCCAGGATGGGGTATGTAGCTGTCTAAACAGGGATGACCAGGGCTCAGAAAGCTCTTCCTGAAAGCTGTGTGGAGGGTGGAATGGAGTTGGGGGTAATTGAAAGTTTACTTTAATAATTTAGGCCAAGGTTTTCTAAAGTGTGGGCTGTGGACACTTCCTGGGACACAATAAAAATGCATCTACTGGACCTTTCCCCTCAGGTCTGCTAATTCTAACCTTTCCAGCAGGGCCAATAAATCTGTATTTGAAAACAAGCACACACGCATGCATGCATACACACATGATTCTGAGTGTGGAGTGGGGTCAAGTTTAGGGGAAGATGGTGGGTTGAGTTTTGTACCTGTAGAGATGGAGGTGCCTGTGGCACATCCTGTCGACTAGTGGACATTAGGGTATCAAGTTTGCTGATGAGTGTTTATCAGATTCATTATTGATTTTCCTCTTGTAAGGAAGCACAGGGAGTTGCACATAGTAGGAACTCGATAAATGTTTTTTGAGTGAATAATGAATTTAGCTTAAAAGCAACTTACTGAATCCGAAATTATGATTCTTTACCATCCTTCAAACTCTATTCTAGTTGCCCAGGGTGTGCATGTATTTTCATGGTGGCTATCAGCCTGGAGAAATGGAAAAAGCTTGAACTTCAGGGTTAGCCAGACCTAGATCCCAGCCTGGCTCCTCTTCTTCCCAACTCTGTGGCCTTGGGCAAGTGATTCTTCTCTTGGAGACTTGTTTTTTTTTAATGTGCAAATTTTGCATCCTGTGATTCATTCATGCATTCAACAAATATTTATTTATTTTAGAGTTGGGGGTCCTGCTCTGTCTCCCAGACTGGCATGCAGTGGGGGTGATCATGGCTCACTGCAGCCTTGAACTCCTGGGCTCAAGCAATCTTCCCACCTCAGCCTCCCAAACTAAGTAGGGTTACAGGTGCATGCTACCACATTTGGCTAATTTATTTTTATTTTTTGTAGAGATGGGGAATCTCACTTTGCTGCCCAGGCTGGTCTTGAACTCCTGACCTAAAGGAGTTCTCCTGCCTCAGTCTCCTGAGTCGCTGGGATTACACGTCTGAGCCTCTGCACCCAGCTCAACAAATATTTATTGGGAGCTTGTATGCACCAGGCATTGTTCTAGGTGGTGGAGAAACAGTGACTGAATGAGACAGACATGGCTCCTGTTTTCCTTGTGCTCACATCCTGGAGGGAGGGAACTGCAGTAAAGATAAAGGTAATAAATTGGCAAACTATACTGTATGTGAGAAGGTGAAAAGTGCTATAGCAAAAAGAAAAGCAGAAGCAGGACAAGGAGCTGGGCCTGGGTGTAGTGGTGGCATTGGGGCAGGGAAAGCATCAGCTATTACATAGGGTTACCATGTAGTGGTTCACACTGGGATTGGAGATTCAAGGACATGTTTGAAGGAGGTGAGAGAGTAAGCTGGGAAGATATCTGAAGAAGAGTGTTCCAGCAGCAGAAATAGTAAATGCTAAGGCTCTGAGGCAGAAGTGTGCCTGACAGTGTTTAAGAAATAGCTAGGAGATAGTGTGGGTGGAGTGGAGTGAGCGAAAGGGAGATTGGAAGAAGGTCTTGCAGGGCTTTGACCTCAGGACAAAAGAAAGAAGGAAATGAGTTCAGTTACTGAGCACTGACTGCATACCAGGAACTGTGCTTGACATACATTGGCCTTTTCATCCTTGCAATAACCTTACAAGGCAGGTGGTGTGACCCTACACACCTTTCATATACATAAACAAACTGAGAGACAGAAACAAAGCATGACTTTCTCATGATGAACTGCTAATAAGTGGCTGAGTGGATCCTCTCCTAGTGTCATGTGTCGGGTGCCACGTATCTGTTGATGTCATAGCTATAGCAATTCCATAACATTTTCAGCACTTGTGGTGAAAGGATTCAACTAGTGGACCTGGGGACAGATATGGCTTAAGCATGGGAGATGCCACCCAGGGCCCGGGCATCCTGAGGCTGTCCTGGATCTGCAGGGGAAGGGTCTGCAAAGACAAGACCTTCCTGAGTCAAGAGCAGTATGGACCTGGAATGGTTAAAAAATGAGGACATAAGGCCGGGCGTGGTGGCTCATGCCTATAATCCCAGCACTTTAAGAGGCCAAAGTGAGAGGATTGCCTGAGCCCGCAGGTTCAAGACCAGATTGGGCAATTTGGCGAGACCTCATCTCTACAATAAAATCAAAAAAATTAGCCGAGTGTGGTGGTGTGTGCCTGTAGTTTCAGCTACTTGGAAGGCTGAGGAGGAAGTATCACCTGAATCCAGCAGGTCAAGGTTGCAGTGGCTGTGAGTGTGCCACTGCACTCCAGCTTGGGTGACAGAGTGAGACAGTAATTTTTTTAAAAATGGGGACATGCTCAGACAAGGTTACAAATATTTCAGTATATTTTAACTGATTGTCTTTATCAAGAAAAGACTTTTAACACACAATACACAGCGATATGACTTATTTTAAAGTATTAAATTCACAGCATACTACAGGTAGTATGTAAGGGTCTTCTTGCTAGTCTTCAATTGTCTCTGTGACTAAATGTGTCACTTCAAGAGGTCCTAACATCAAGCCAAGCGCAGTGACTTATGCCTGTAATCCCCGAACTTTGGGAGGTGGAAGCAAGAAGATTGCCTGAGCCCACAGGTTTGAGACCAGCCTGGGCAACTGGCGAAACCTTGTTTCTATAATAAATCAAAAAATTAGCTGGGCATGGTGGCACATTCCTGAGGCAGAAGGATCGCCTGAGCCCAGAAGGTCGAGGCTGTGGTGGCTGTGAGCATGTCACTGCATTCCAGTCTGGGTGACAAAAAAACTTCCTCAAAAAAAAAAACTTCCTCAAAAAAAAGGTCCTAACATTAAAAGTCTACACTTGAGGTCGTCAGTACATGTATATAAAGATGATGATGGTAAATACATGTGGGTATTTGCTGGGTGTTGCTCTGAGTGCTTCATGCACATTGGCTAAATATCTTCATGACAACCTTGTGAGGTTGGCACTATTGCTGCCCCCATTATGGAGGAAGAAACTGCAGAACAGCATCTGATTTACTCAAGGTCTTGTAACTAATGAGTGGCAGTGCTGGGGTTTAAACCTACACATTGTGTCTATCCGCATCAGGTAGCCCCTGTATTTAACTATTATTCTAAACTGCCTCCCCAGAGATGAGCCTTGGTCACAGGCTCTCCCAGGTGGTTTCTCCTAAGGACTCTTTCCTGGTGTTGTCATGTTGTTATAACCTTCCCCAGGCCAAGGAGGATCTCAGGGCTGGCATTTCCTGGCCCTCCTGAGATCTGCTACCTCCCAGGCTGGTGCCCAATGACTCACTGAGGACTGGAGTGAGGGAGAGTCAGAGAGTGGGTGTTGCCTTCAAGGCTGGAAAGGACTCTCAGTGTCAGGGTTCTGGCCCCAGGGCACCTGGGAAAAGTTGTTCCACTGGCCTTTCCCTCTTTCCTTCTTTCTATACTGAACCTGTGGATTTTTTAAAATTATTTTATTTTTACTTAATTTTTTTAGAGACAGGGTCTCACTCTGTCACCCAGGATGGAGTGCATTGTTGTAGTCACAGCTCACTGCAGCCTCAAACTCCTGGGCTCAAGCAATCCTCTTGCCTCAGCTTTTCAAGTAGTTGAGATTACAGGTGCATGCCACTATGCCCAGTTAATTTTTTGTAGAGATGAGTCTTTCTATGTTGACCAGGCTGGATTGCAATGGCTATTTCACAGTCATGATCATGGTGCACTAGCCTCAAACTCCTGGGCTCAAGTGATCCTCCTGTCTCACCTTCCCTAGTAGCTGGGAATATAGGTACATACCACTTTGACCAGTTATTATTATTATTTTGAGTTGGGAGTCTCACACTGTTGCCCAGGCTGGAGTGCAGTGGCACAATCATGGCTCACCACATCCTTGACCCCTGGGCCCAGATGATCCTTCTGCCTCGGCCTCCTGAAGAGCTGGGATGACAGACGTGCACCACCATATCCGGCTAATATTTTGATTTTTTTTTTTGTAGAGACGAGGTCTTGCTATGTTGAACTCCTGGGCTCAAGCAATTCTCTCAGTCCCAAAGTGCTGGGATTACCATTATTATTTTATATATCTATTATTATTTTAATATATCTTTTGTGGAAGGATAGCATACCTAGAGAAAAGTACACACACGATGAGACTCAATGAGTTATCACAAAACAACATTTGTGTAACATTTGTAACTACCTCCCCAGTAAAGAAATAGTACATTACCAGCAGCATCCTTGTTCCCACTTTATGCCCCCTTGCAGTCACTACCACCTCCTTCTTATCCCTGTGTTGCCAAAACCCAGCACAAGGCCTTGTTATGATGCCCAGTAAATATTGGTCAGATGGAACCAAACCTCTGTGAAACTGCCTATGACCTTGAGCTAATCACTTTGACTTTCTTGGCCTTATTTTACTCCTCTGCAAAATAGAAACAGCATTTCAGTAATTTCAATAGTTTTCTTTTTCTTTCTTTTCTTTCTTTCTTTTTTTTGAGTTGGAGTCTCATTCTGTCGCCCAAACTGGAGTGCAGTAGTATGCTCATGGCCTCCACAGCCTTGACCTGCTGGGCTTAGGCAATCCTTCTGTTTCAGCTTTCCAAGCAGTTGGAACCACAGACGTGCACCACCATGCCTGGCTGATCTTTATTTATGTATTTATCTATTTTAGAGATGAGGTCTCACCAAGTTGCCCAGGCTGGTCTTGAACCTCTAGGCTCAGTCAATCCTCTTGCCTCCAACTCTCAAAGTGCTAGGATTACAGGCAAGAGTGACCACACCCAGCTGGTATTTTTTTTTTTTTTTTTTTTTTTAGCTTTTCCAGCAATGATTTTTTTCTTTCCAGTAGTCACAGATTGATAAAATCAATAAAAATGAACTACCTAGAAAAAAGATAATACTCTTGAATGTCCCAAGATAAAGTTGCTCTAAATTTTCTAACTACTATCAATTTCTGCAGTATTTCATTGGTAAGAACCAAAACCATAGATTCAAATCTCAGTTCCTCTACTATTGTGGGTTGAATTGTGTCCCATCAAAAAAAGTTAAGATCAACCCCCCCATGCCCATGAACATGGACTTTTTTGGATAAAATCTTTGAAGATGATAGGTTAAGATGAAGTCATTAGGATACACCCCTATTCCAACCTGACAGGTGTCCTTATAAAAAGGAGAAATCTGGACTCAGAGACGAAGACACAGAGAGAACTCCAGGTGGAGATCGGGAGGGAGTTATGCTGCCACAATCAAGAAATGCCAGACACTGTCAGCAAACCACCAGAAGGTAGGAGAGAGGAATGGAACAGATTCTTCTCCATAGCCCTCAGTTGACACCAACCCTACCTACACCTAGAGGTTCCAACCTCCAGCCTCCACAACTGTGAAACAATACATTTCTGTTGTTGCAGTCATACAGTTTGTGATACTTTGTTATGGCAGCCCTAGTAAACTAAGACAACTACTTACCTACTAGCCAAAAATTCTCTTTGTCTGTTTCCTCATCTGTAAAATTGGAGCCATAATAACGTGCCAGGATGTATTTTAAGCACTTTACATGGATTGTCTCATTAGTCATCATATTATCCCTCTGATATAGATACAACTACTATCCCCACTCTTCAGATGAGAAAGCAGTGAAACAGAGAGGTTAAGTTGCCCAAGGTCACCTGGTAACTTAATACCTAAAATAATATATCCTTCAAAGGATTATTGGAAATACTTCATAAGACTGCGGATGTGGATGTGAAAGCACTTTGGAAATAGTAGAGCATTTTACTTGTGTTAGTTAGAATCTCTGTAGATTCAAGACTTTTTTTTGACCACCTCTGACTCTTCCTCTTCCTACGCGATACTTCCTTCCCTCGGCGACAGAGGCCGCTGCACTGCGAGGGCGCTGACAGGTCCCTCTAGCCCGCTGCGCCGGCTACTCGCTGGTGTCTATAAGTGGCAGCGCCGGGCTCAGTCAGGCTTCAGTCCGCTGCCGCCGGGGCCGTGGCTGGGGCTAACGGTGGCGCTGGACGTGGAGGATCTGCAGCTGGGCCACGGCGGAGCGCAGCGCCACCCCGCGCCGGGGCCGCAAGGAGGGGCGTGTTGCTGCCGGCCCTCCGCGAGCCGCCCCCAGCCCGCGCCGAGGCGCCTTCCCGCCAGGCCGCCTGCCTTCGCCTTCCGCCTCCCTCCATTTCCCCGGAATCTCAGCCCGGCGCGTTTGGACCCTGGCCCTTCTCTGGGTGGGGAAGCTCCCGACCGCTTCCCGGCTTCACTCCTTCCTCGCAGCCTGGGCTCCCAGCTCCCTCTCTCCTTTTCCTGGACTGGGTCTCACCCCTTTCCGTCCTCTTCTTTTAGCTCAGGCTCCTCTACCCCTCTTCAGCCCAGAGTCCCAGCTCCTCAGTCACTTTCCTCAGCCAAAGGTCCCAGCCTTCCTCCTTCCTTTTCTTGCGCGGGGTGTCCTGTACCCTCGTCTCTCCCTGGGGCTCATTCTCCTCCCTCCTTTGGTCTCCTCGTCCCTCTTCCCTGGCTTGGTGTTCCAGATTGCGGACCCAGCGTTCCTCCACCCTTAGAGGACGGCCTCTACGAAAATACCTCCCTGAAACATGAACTTTTCCTAGTGACTACCCCAGTCTCTCTTCCCACCTGCTGACCTCTTGCTACCTGTGTGCCAGGTTTTGCTGTCACTTGGCTAAGGGTCGAGGCTTGCTGGGCTTGGGGAACAGCACGATGCTTCTGTGGTCTGGCATCTGTGGCCTCTCTCTGCCTAGGATCTTCTCTTCCTGGCTGGTGGTGGTAGCCTTGGTGGTGCTGCTACCCGTTCTCAGGAGCCATGGCCTCCAGCTTAGCCCTACTACCAGCACCATCCCAGCAAGGGAACGCTCGATTGGGGATGTCACCACCGCCCCACCGGAGGTCACCCCAGAGAGCCGTCCTGTTAACTATTCTGTCACTGAACATGGCATGAAGCCACGAAAGGCCTTTCCAGTCCTGGGCATCGACTATCCACACGTGCGCACACCCTTTGAGATCTCCCTCTGGATCCTGCTGGCCTGCCTCATGAAGATAGGTAAGTCCAATTTGCTCTGCTGCTGTCGTGACCACTAGACAGGTGAGCTTCTTGCCTCATGTTTTACCATTTGAAGCTGCATAAGTATAAGGGTCTGTACTACTCCTGTAATGTGGACAGCCTCCAATGCCATCTTGGTCCTTCTCAGATTCCAACTCTGTGGTCTCTGTCCTATGGTATGAGGGCTCTCAGCACTGGAGCCAGCGTCATGCACAGGAGAGAGAAGGGTTAGGATGGATGTTTCTGATACTAGGTACCTTCAGCAAGGGTTCCAGGCTTGGCAAGTCTCCTCTGGCTGGGCCAGACCCCAAGAGGAGCCAGGCACCCAGCTGTGTGTGAGACAGAGAGGAATGTCTTCTGGAGAGTGGCACATTCTGCTCTGTCAACAGCAAGCGGTGAAGTTTATTACATGCTTCGTGGGAGTGTGTTCCAGGATGGAGTATATTTCTACTTGGCCTGCTTGAGGAGTTTGAGTATAGTAGGGACTGGGTCGTAGGAAACTTACAAGTGTGGTGGGACATGAGGGATCCCCATATTCTCACATCCCTTCATCTCCAGAATGTTATCTGTCAGCTTTGCCTGCCCAGGCTTGTTAGGAGCCCCCGAGTCAGTTTCCAGTCCAGAAATGCCATTCTTTATACAGACTATAGACAAGGGGAGGGGCCCCGGAAATTTCTAAAGTCTGTTAAGGTGGTGGAGGGAGAGTGGAAGAGGTTGAGGCTTGATCTTACTTTAGCTCACCCCCATGTTGGCACCCAGCTGTTTCTCAGGGTGCTGTCGGAGTCAACCAGGCACTTGGGCCTGCTGCACAATCAAGTAGGTGAAGTACAGGGGGAAGGGCGAGGGGGATTCTGGTCTGAAGAGACTTTGAAGCATTGCTTTTGGGGGAAGGAAATAGAAAAGTTATTCCCTCCCAGAGGATAGGTCTCCCTGCCAGGGCCGAGTGCCCTTTTCTGCTGGGTGATTGGTAGAGCTCACTGGAGCCTGCATAGCCCAGAAGTCCCTAGAAGTGGTGTCCAGGGGGACTTTGAAAGCTGTCTTTGCTTTTTCAATCTGCCCCCAGTTAGCTGTGGAAGGCATGAGGTCCTGGGACTCTGCTCTCCTTTTTGTCTGAGATTTGGGCTTGGGGAGTTTGAGACTCTTGGCAGAAAGCCTTGCACCTCTCCAAGGACGTGCAGGAGCTGGGTGGTGATAGCAGGCTGGTGTGAGGCTCTGGGACATGCTGCAGGAGGGCAGTGGTGCATCTGATGTGATAGGTCCAGGAGCTGGGTTCCTGGTGCAGGGCTCTGATGCTGAGCCGGTCAGTGTCAGGGCCTATACCCTGATGGCAGCCAGCTTCCTTACGAAAAAAATCAAGGACTAGGCAAGGGGAACAACATGTATTAATTCTGACATAAATGCATGACCTTGAGCTAGGGCCTTATTCTGCAGGACTCCCTCACCTGTGAAATGGGTAAGAATTTATCAATTCGACTGTATCAATTGAGTCACTGAAACCCTGTGTCTTAATTTGTTGTAAGAAGCTGAAGTGACCATAATGTATCATTTGTCTGTGTGGGACCAGGAGGAGGCCTCACAAGTGCAGTCTGTAAATTGCCTCCTCTCTCCAACCCTCTCACTTCATCTGGCATTGTATTAGGGCATTGGGGGCTGGCACACACTTCTGGTGGACTCATTGTCTGCTAGTGGTACAACAGCATGACCACAGACCCCACTCTGGGCAGTCAGAAGTTTGTCCCTTAGGCCTTATACCTCTAGACCTAATGGGGTCAGGGCTGGCCTGCTTTGTGTACTGTGCCTGGGACTCTGGGCAGCTGGAGAGCAGAGATGGTGCCATGGCAAGGGTATCATGCTAGAAGTCAGGAAAACTGGCTTCTCATCCCACCTCCCTCTTGAACCAGTGACCTTGGACCAGTCATGCCTCCCTACCTGTCAGTTGGTCTTTGTGGCCCTATCCAGGTTTGACATTTTTGCCATTCCAGTGACTGAAACCCTGGCAAGTCAGCTGGCCTTTGGCCTCAGTTTTCCCATTGTAAAATGGAGAGGCTGGACGTGATCTCCTTTGAAGTTCCAAAAGTCTGTGTCCCTGGCTTGGAAGGGCATTTTTCTGCCTCTGGAAACAGAGGAGCCCTAGTATCTGGCCATTCTGGGGAAAGAGTGAAGAGAAAGATGGTGAAAAGATCTCAAGTGTGCAAAAGTGAAAGCCCATTTTCCCCCTTCACCTTTGCAGTGTAGAATTGAGGTTGCAGTGTAGAATTCAGCTTCCATTCTCTGAGCCTCAGTTTTCTCAGGTATAAAATGGGAAATAGTAGTTTCTAGCTATAGTGCTACTGATATGATAATGACATCAATAATGCATATACCTGACTTTATATACACAGGATGAATTCAATGAGTGGTGGCTACCCCTATTAGTATTTTAACCACCCAAGGCAGATGCGTCCCTATCTCAACCTCTTAGCTTTTCTCTGAGGCTGGAGGATTATAGATCTCTCAAACCTAGGCCATCAGGTATCCTTCCTTAAGGTTTCAGGGTTTGGATGTGTCCTATTCTTCAATTCACTTGAGCTACCTCCAGCAGCTGGTTGTGGGGGAAGAGGAGATGGCACCATCTGCCTTGGAGGATAGGGGTGGGGGCTGAGGCCATGTTCCCTCTGCACTTTCAGATATCCAAGAGCCCGGAAGCTTATTTTGGGGTCTTGCCTATTCTCTCAACGCCCCAGCGTGGGTAGAAGTTACATTGGAGCCCTCATTCTGTCATCTGTGGCAGCTGCTTACCTTGTAAGGTCTCCCTCCTTTTTTTTTTTTAGGTCCCCCTCCTTTAAGAATAGAAAGTGCTTTGTGCAGTTCTCCTTCTTATCCTAATCATGGAGTGAGAGCCTCAGGTAGATACTTGCAGAGACTGGTGTGGGAGGGGCAGGTTGGAAGCTTCCAGAGTAATGCTTCTGGGTTCTAGTCTATCTGATTCAGTGGGTGACATTAGGTAAGTCATTTCCCTTCTTTGGGCCTTTGTTCTCTCCCTAACAGGAGTTCTTGCCTTTTCCTTGGGGGGAGGGGAGGGAGCTAGGATTTAGGCTATTGGGAGAACTGTGAGAATGACCTGAAGCCTTAGGGTTAGATCCATTCCCCACCCCCACCCCACGTTGTGCTTTGAACCCTGCATGAATTCTGCTTTGTTCCCAGTTCACCTGACTCCCAGTCCAGTGCTTGTTCCAAGGGAGAACTTTACTGTAACTCAGCTCACCACTGGCATCCCCTGTGTTTGTTTGCCCATATTTCTGACCCGGAATGCCTGGCAGAGGCCCGGGAGCCCATAAAGCTGGTATTCATCTTGTCTCCTGACCAGGAACAAAAAAGTCTTCTTTTGTCTCTTTACATCTTATGGATGTTTTTGGTTTTGGTCTTTGCAAAGCGTATCCTGCCATCTCCTTAGAACGAGTCTATGAGTAGAGGAGATGGGGTCACTGCTCACTTCACATGTGTGGGTATCGGACCCAGAAACTGGTTTCCTGTAAAAACGGCTCTGGAAGTCTTCCCTCTCACTTCTCAAAAGAAGACAGGAACAAACAGCTCAAAGGTCACCTTGAAACTGTCTCAGGAAGCCCAGATGGGACTCTCTAAAAAGAAAGAGGTGACTTTTTTCTCTTTGGAAAGTCAACAGACTGACTGCAGAACAGTGGGAGGGAGGTCAGTTGGGGATTGAGAGGAGGACTTCAGGTAGGATATGTGTCTTTAGGAAGTCCAAGACACTTACAGGACCTAGGTGGTCAGATTGCCCAGACTTCATTCAGCTGAGAACCCATGAGGTTCGCCTTTCTTCTCCTTCCCAGCTAACCTCATCCCACCAGCTCTCGTATAAAGGAAAATATGGTCAGAAACCCTGGGTTCTGCCTGACACTGCCTTCTCGATACCTGTGTGACCACGGACCTTGGGGGTTCATGCACCTCATTTCTCTGAACCTGACTTGCCTCATCACCAAGACCAAGGTAAAGATTGAACATGGGCATGCCTAACTCACTGTAGTAGCTTTCAGGGTCCATTCAGATTCCCCCGCTTTTGGGATGTCTTCCTAGCCCACTGAATCCTTTTCCCTTATTGTTTATCCATAACTTTGGCATGAGGCCTAGCCTGCCCTGTGACATCTCTGTTGGGGTATGTGTTTTAATAATAATTACCATTTATTGAGTATCTACAGAGTAGTGTCAGGCACTATATAAAAGCAACCTCATTTAATCCCTACTCAAATCATATGTGATAAAGGCTATCTCTGTTTTGCAGATGAGGAAATGGCTCAGAAAGGTTATCTTCAGTGATGTTGAATTGCTATTTATTTTCTGTTTGAGTCTTGGTGTAGCCTCTTAGAGGGATGCAGCTGCATCTCCTGCCTCTCGCATTCCTCTGCCAGATGCACACAGCCCTATGCTGAGTAGTGCCCAGCTCACTGCACCTGCACTTGGGAATTGTAGGACTCCTTCTAGGAGATAGGCAGATGTCGATGGTGAGAACCCTCTTTCTGCCCTGAGAAGGCTGTAGGTGTTCTGTCCCTGGTTTTGGGCCTGTCCTCTGCCCCTATGAGTCTGTATGGGCGCGCCTGAATCTAGCAGTCAGGCTGGGCCTGTTCCTTGTTCTCTGATAGTGACCCTGCCTGCCGTCTCTGCTGGTGCCTTCTCAGTGGTCTGATTAGAGCTTGCTTCTTCCCTGCTTGGGCAGAGGAGAAATGCCAGTTAAAGGGTGGTTTCCTTTAACCAGCAGGAGGTGGCTGATCTTGTGACTGTGACCTCCTGCCTCTGAGCAGGAAAGGGGGTAGGCTTCTTTTAGTCACCCTCAGGGTCAGCAGGACCTGTTGGAAGCAGGTAGCACTACTTTCTTGAACTAGAGTCTACAATGCAGGAGGAGTTTAGTAGTGATTCTCTTTAGTACTGAAATTTGTTTCCAAAGCACCTGCATGTACAGTATTTAATTTTGATCTTCTCAGTGGTCCTGTGGACTAGAATAGCATGTGGTATTGATGTACCCATTTTCCATCTAAAGAAATTGAGTCTTTGGTTATGACCTGTCTGAGGTCACTTAGCAAGTAACCGGCAAAGGACTCAAGGCCTTGTTCTCTTTCCTGCTAGGCCAACATGCTGGGTCATGGTAAGGATTGAGGGGAACGAGAGATCCAAAGGGGCTCTGAGGAGAGTAAATGACCAGACACATCCACATTGGTAACTGGGTAGTTGTCGGAAGGGACCCAGTTCCTCCTGAAGGAAGGAAGGGCTGAAGTAGCTGGGTGGTCTGGAGCCCTGACTGGGTCAGCTCCAAGTTATTATCAACCCACCTGTACTTGCGAGAAGGCTGGGGGGGACAAAGTCAGACTTAGGACTGTCATTCTCATAGTCCTTGTTTGTGGAGTGGTAACCCTTTGAAATGGAGAACTTTTCCTGTCCCTCAAAGTGTTGTAGGCCCTCTGGGAAAGGAAAGGAGAGGCAGGGAAGTGAATTACAGCAGAAAACATGAGGGAGGGTGTGGGAGGTCAAGAGAACTGAGATCTCTTTCAGCTCTTTACTGTCCAGCTGTGTGACCTTAGGCAAAGCACAACCTCTCTGAGCCTCTGTTTCCTAATTGGTAATATTTTTGTTAAATACTTTTTAATGATATTAGCTGCCACTTAAGCTCTGATTCAGAGGCTGCATAAGGTACTGGCACAGCTAGAAAACAGGCATTTAAGCCCCATCTGTGTGACTCCAGAGCCTATGCTCTTTTCATCCTCATGCTCTGATACCAAGGGCCTTTTCAGTTTAGAAATTTAATTTTTCCCATAATCATTAAAGGTTTGAGTATTTCAATTCTTGGCTGCTCCCTGTAGATCACTTCTTGGGTTTGGGGGAAAAGCTGTGACCCACTCCAAGTCCCACTGTGAGGCAGATAGCCTTTTTCATAGGTGGTGCATGCAGAATCACACCGGAGTGACAGGGAACTGGAGCTAGGGGGCCGAAGCTTCCTCTGGGAATGCCAGCCTGTACACAACGCCTTTCCTCTTCTCACCCCTCCCCCACCTGCCCCTTTTCCTTCTGAGGCAGGAAGAGAAGGCTCAATCAGCAAACTCAGGACCTGGGGTTATTCCTGAGTCATCCACCGCCTGTGTGGGCCTCATTTTGCAGCACTCACTCCCCCTGCAAATGTCTGAGTCAGACATGTCTCCCCAAGGTTGTCTGCACACGCCGCACTGGGCCAAACCGTCTCTTTAGATGCCGATAAACATCAACTGATACTTTAAGGCAGCCCGTGATTATATGTGGGTATTTTTAATCTTATGGGCTAATCTAATTTTAACTGAACTAAGTTTTGGTTGGGCCTGGGAGAGTGACTGCCCCCCTTCCCTGGGATCATGCTGACTTCATTTCCTTCCCCCTAAAGCTCAGCCAACTTACAGAGCTGGTTTGGGGGTCTGTTAGACCAGACTTGCGCCCTAGTTCTAATATTTCTTGCCGAGAATCTGGAGCTCCTCACATTAGCCTAGCAAGCTCTTTCCTGGAAAGACATGTCCTTAAGCAGCTGTGACTGAGATTTAGGATAAGTTCTGTTCCTTCCAAGGCTTCTTTCCCCGTCTTTAGAGGGACACTACCCCTAAGCTCAGACTGACTTTTCCAGTGTCCATTGAGCCTATTTGAGACCAGGGCACCGAAGGCAGAGGGGTAACATCACAACTGTGTGTTAAACAGAGTTCACAAATTCACCAAAACAATAAGTAGTTAACATGTACATAGCACTTGCTGTATACAAAGTGAAGCTCGGAAAGGCTTATCTTTGCACTGGCCAGCCTGTACTAAGAGCAGCTCATTATGAGCCTGGGTTGAAGACACAGGTCTGCTGAAATCAACCAGCAGGCATTTATCATGTGACCCATCAGGGAACAAAGAAAAGTGAAACCCAGGCCCTGCTCATTAGGTGCTTCCAGTCTGCCAAGGACTGGATAGGCTTCTGGCAGGGCAAAGTGCTAGAGAGCGAGCAGTCCCTGAGGACTGGGGTGTTTAGAGAAGGCCTTTCAAAGGAGGTGAAACTTGAATCAGAGTCTTGAAAGATGGAAAGGAATTACATAAGTAGGCTATGCTTAGTACTGATTCCCATAAGAATGTAAGCCTCTTGAGGACAAGGTCTTTGTTTGTTCCTTTTTAATTTTAATTTTATTTTATTTTTGAGTTGGAGTCTTACTCTGTTGCCCAGGCTGGAGTGCAGTGGCATGCTCATGGCCACCACAGCCTCGACCTGCTGGGCCCAGGTGATCCTTCCACCTCAGCCTTCCATGTAGCTGGAACTACAGGCATGAGCCACCACGCCTGGCTTATTTTTTGATTTATTGTAGAGATGAGGTCTTGCAAAGTTGCCCAGACTGGCCTCAAACCAGTGGGCTCAGGTAATCCTCTCACCTCGGCCTCCCAAAGTGCTGGGATTATAGGCCTGAGCCACTGCACCTGGCCTTGTTCTTGTTCTTCTTATCTGTGCCTGGCATAGAGTAAGGGCTCCATAAATATTTGGGGAATGAGTGAATGAATGAGTGTGTGACTGACTTCTCTGTAGAGATAGGGTTTCTGTGAAACCTTTGGACTGGACAGGAAACCAGTTTGACTGCTCAGAGAGAAGGGAGAAGAGTTGCTCTGTGACGCCAGACTGAGTGCTAGACCAGGGAGTTTAACTGAGTTCACAGGGAAAGTGACACTCATAGTGATGCTTTAGGCATCAACCAGTGTTTAAGTGATGCTGCTGCAGCTGCCTGGCTCTAATGGAGGGTCTGCAAGGGCATCCTCTCTGGGCTGGGTGGGGTCTCTCTGGGAAGATCTGAGTCTGTTTGGCTTGCCCTCAATTTGTGTAAGTAAAAGGAAGATATCAGAGCTTCCTCAGGGAGCTGCCAAGAGCCCTAATTGAATTAAGCTTTTCCTGGGAAGATTCCTCAAGCCATAAACTGCACTGTGACTGTGAATTAATGAGACCAGTGACTATAAACCATACAAGAAGGCAATCTTGTTAATTTATAGTTGTACCTGGACAGGTTTACTTATGGCTTCTCTTTGCTTTTATGTGTGTTGGGTGGGATGGGGCTACAATCTCCTTTCTGTGGCAGATTTATTTTTATAATATGAATAAATAAAACGTGTAAAACGTGTTAATGATAAAACAGAACAAAACAAAAACAACAACAAAACAAAGCCCAGCAGTTCAGAAGGGTATTAAGGTGAAAAGTAAATGTCCTCCTCCTCACTTCTCTGACCAGAGGTTATCACTGTTAACTTTCTTGTCCATCTTTTTAGAAATTCTCTATGCATATATGAGTATGTGAGTGTGTACACATGAGGACAAGTTTAATTTTTAGTTTTTTTTTTTTTTTTTGAGTCAGGGTGTCACTCTGTTACCCAAGCTAGAGTGCAGTGGCACGATCATGGCTAACTGCAGCCTTTACCACCTGGGAAGAGGTGATCCTTCTGCCTCTGCCTCCAGAGTAGCTGGGACTATAGGCATGTGCTACCATGCCCAGCTAATTTTTTAATTTTTTTGTAGAGATGAAGTTTCACTATGTTGCCCAGGCTGGTTTTGAACTCCTGGTCTCAAGCAAGCCTCTCTCCTTGGCCTCCCAAAATGCTGAGATTATAGATGTGAGCCACCACACCTGTTTAGTTTAGTGTTTATAAAGTTTAGTTTTAGTTTAGTTTTTATAAAGTCACTGTGTAAAGGAAAAGAGCTCTAGGCTGAGATTTGGAGACTTGAGTCCTAGTCCCAGCCCTGCCTCTTTCTTGCATATTTGACCCATGGCAAGTCATTTTTTGCCTTCCTGGGCCTTAGTTTTACTATTTGTTGATTTCACTGTGAAAGGCTCTCTGGGACTTTCTGGCAGGAAAGGCAGTCATTCTAGGGGAGCCCCTGCTCTGTTGAAGCCAGAGTACACTGTAAGGCTTTCAGAGGGGAGACTCCACAGCCTCATCTCTTACACGTGGGCCAGTGCTAACATCGAGCCCTGACTTTAAAGTACATAATTCTCAATTACAGATTCATGGTTATCTCTAACTCCAGCTCAGGGTTGTGAGATTGAAGAAGTGGACCTGAAGAGAGCCAGCTCTCTTGCTGGGGAAGTAAGACATCACAGAAGGGAGAAAGTACAGGTGGGATATTGTGTGGTTCAGGCTGGGTTGCTGAGGGGATCAGAAAAGAGGAGAGATGAGGGAAACTTTTTTTTTTTGAGTTAGAGTCTCACTCTGTCACCCAGGCTAGAGTGTGGTGGCACACTCATGGCCATCGTAGCCTCGTCCTGCAGGGCTCAGACGATCCTTCTGCCTCAGCCTTCCAAGTAGCTGGAACCACAGGCACACACCTCCACGCCCAGCTAGTTTTTGTGATTTATAGTAGAGATTAGGTCTCACCTATTTGCCCAGGCTGGTCTTAAAACCCCAGGCTCAGGCAGTCCTCTCGCCTCGGCCTCCCAAAGTGCTGGGATTACAGCATGGGCCACAGTGCCCGGCCGAGGAAAGCTTCTTAAGGAGGTGGTCTTGAGAGGTGGGTCAGGTGGAGAAGAGGACCATCATTCAGGATGGTTGTTAAGGGATCCTGACTTAGGTGAGAGGATGGGCTGGATGACCTGCTGTTCTTCTAGGATATAGGTTTCTAAGATTCTTCCATGGTGGAGTTCACGGATGGAGTTCATGGATGCCCCCAAATAGTTTGGAGACAATTGTACACGTGTGCTTTTGTCGTGGGAAAAGGCCCATAGTAACCACAAATTTGTTTTTTTTAACATGGTTGGTTGTCAGTATGCAAGTAGCCACAGATTCTGAAGGTTAAGAGCTTCTGCCTTTTGTTCTGTGGGAATTTGAAGAACTCAAAGGACTTATTGGTCTGAGGTGAATCCTTGGACAATGTGGTACTTACTTCTGGGATCAGTGGATTTTCCTGAGCGGACTACGGAATACCTTCTATGCAAGGAGGATGAGCCCAGTCAGAATGAGTAAGCTGTGTCCTGAGGGAAGAGAAGGGAAAATAAGTTCTTTTTTTTCTTTTTGAGTCGGAGTCTCACTCTGTTGTCCAGACTGGAGTGCACTGGCATACACACTCACAGCCACTGCAACCTTGACCTGCTGGGCTCAGGCGATCCTTCTGCTTCAACCTTCCAAGTAGCTGGAAATACACGAATGCACCATTATGCTCGGCTAATTTTTCTTGATTTATTGTAGAGATGAGGTCTTGCCAAGTTTCCCAGGCTGGTCTCGAGCCCGTGAGCTCAGGCAGTCCTCTCACCTCGGCTTTCCAAAGTGCTGGTATTATAGGCATGAGCCACCATACCAACCTCACTTATCCTTTCTGAGTTTCATTTTATTTTATTTTATTTTATTTTATTTTTTGAGTCTCACTCTGTCACCCAGACTGGAGTGCAGTGGCTGCTCCCGGCCACCGCAGCCTCGACCTGCTGCGCTCTGGCGATCCTTCCGCCTCAGCCTTCCAAGTAGCTGGAACTATAGACGCGCGCTACCACACCCGGCTAATTTTTTTTTTTTTTTTTTGAGTTGGAGTCTCATTCTGTCACCCAGACTGGAGTGCAGTGGCCGCTCCCGCCCACTGCAGCCTTGACCTGCTGGGCTCTGGCAATCCTTCTGCCTAGCCTTCCAAGTAGCCGGAATTACAAGCATGCACTACCTCGCCCGGCTGATTTTTTGATTTATTGTAGAGATGAGGTCTCGCCAAGTTGCCCAGGCAGGTCTCGAACTCGCGGGCTCAGACAATCCACTCACCTCAGCCTCCCAAAGCGTGGGATTACAGGCTGAGCCACCGAGCCCGGCTCCTTTTTGAGTTTTAATGTGATCATCCATACATGGGGTAACACTTATCTGGTAAGGATGTCGAAGACTTCAGGAAGAGTTCCCACGTAAGATGGGTGGCACAGAATTTTGCACATTCTGAACACACAATAAATGATGGCTCTTAGGGTCCTTCAAGGATCAAGAAGAAGAGAAATACTGGCTTGTTTTCTCTGCCTCTTATATCTCCCAGCAGCTGAATAATCAGCAAAACTTATTGGTGCTCTGCTGTGTGTCCAGTGATGTGCTAAGAACAGAGGTGAGCTAGCTATGGATAAAGAATATTGATCTTTTTAATGAGTACACCCCTAAGGGGAACAGAACACTTCCCAGCCTCTATCAGGAAACCTTTTTGGAGAGATGTCTTTATTCCTTTTTTGATAAATGGAAAAACACGTCCAGAGAGGGAGGTGACCTGCCTAGGGTCAGACAGCCTGATTGTGGCACAGCTGAAGCCAAACCTCAGAGCTTCCCATTCCAAGTCTCATGCTACTTCTCCTATGTAACATTTATGTTATGTTACGCCACCTAGCAGGAGTAGCAAGACTGATTGCCTGAAACATTTAATGAGCAAAGCACCATTTTGTATGACAGCTATAAAAGCACTCAATTTCGCAGAACAGATGATGGTTTTAAAAATAAGCCCAGCTATGATAAGTGCCAGGTGAGCTATGCCAGTGTTAAGGGCAGAAGGTATGCCACTTCTTTTTTTTTTTTTTTGAGTTGTAGTCTCACCCTTGTTGCCCAGGCTGGAGTGGAGTGGCACACTCATGGCCACACAGCCTCGACCTGCTGGGCTTAGTCCTCTCTCAGGAGGCTCAGGTGATCCTACCACCTTAGCCTTCTAAGCAGTTGGAACTACAGATGCATGCCACCACACCCAGCTAGTATTTGTGATTTATTGTAGAGATGAGGTCTCACCAAGTTGCCCAGGCTGGTCTCGAACCCCCGGACTCAGGCAGTCCTCTTGTCTTGGCCTCCCAAAGTGCTGGGATTACAGGCTGAGCCACCTCGCCTGGTCAGTATGCTACTTCTTAGCTTCATCACCCTGTCTGAATCTCAGTTTCCCAGTCAAATGCTGTAATGTCTATAAAGCTCTAAGCACATTGTAAATGCTCGGTAATGGGAGTTACCACTATTTCTGGAGCATTAAATGAAGAGGTAAGCGTGGAGTTGAGCCTGGAGGATGGGTTTTAGGTGTATGGACCAGAGGGTACAGTTGAATGTTACCAGTACTGAGGTTAGGAGTGCAAATGACACCAGGAGCTGACTTGTCTGAGTTTGGTTTTTAGTTGGGAGAAGGGTAGACAAGACATTTAGCAAACATTGATTCATGCTGATAAATGCTATAATGAAGATGGAAAGATGAACAAATATAATCCTAGCCTCAAGGGAGAGGCCGGATGTAAACAGGCACTTATAATGTACTGTGAGGTGCCACAGCAGGGGCTTACAAAGCTTTGGTTGTACAGGAGGGGTGAGGGAGATCAAGGAGGTGCAGGGATCAGGGAAGGCTTCCCAGAACTTTGAGCTGGGCTCTGAAGGTTAAGCAGGAGTTTGCTCAGCTTACACCCAGGGGAGAACTGGAGAAAGGCACAGAGTCATGAATGATACAGAGCCGCAGATCATGCAGAACAATTGACCTTTGCTTTTAAAACCCATTGGGACATTTCCAGCCCTTTCGCCTAACCCCCATAACCCCCTAACACCCATACACGCCTCACCCAACTGCTTGGCTGGGCAGAGAAACTTACCACGCCTATGAGGGAGTAAGTACCTGTGCTGGCTGTCATCCTATATAGGCAGTTAGGAGGGAGCTACCTGACGCTCGTTGAGACCCTGCCAGTTCCTGGCCTTGTGCTGAGAGTCACATAGTGCATCAGACAATGACACACTATGTGCCAGCCCTAAAGCCCACAAGTCATGGTATCTAGCTTTATCCAGCTTACAGCTACTTTGGGAAGGTGAAACGGAATAATTAAGTGCTTGATGGTTGCTATGCTATTGCCTCAAAGCAAAGGAGGCCTTTAGGGAGGGAAGAAATGTGGTTGGAGTTAGCAGGGAGAAGAGACTGTTATGCAGACATCTTCACTAGACCCTTCTAAGAGTAGGGGAGCTGGCAGATCAGTTGAGAACCACAACACCAGCTAAGGCTCTGGGCAGGCACCTGCTGAGAGGCCCAGCCAGCTGGGGGAAAAGTCTGGGTGAGGAGTCAGTGAGAAATAAGACTGGGCAGGTGGGCTGGGCTGGATTCCTGAGCACCTTGAACTCCAGCCAGAGGGGTGTAGCTTGGCCAGGGCTCCTCAGGGTGATGGCAGGCACGGCCACATGGGTCAAAGGCGTGCCCCTTCGCTCCATCTCCACTTTGCTCTCCCTGTCCCTGCCTTGAGCATCTCCAACCTGGGTGGCTCCTGAGCCTCCTGAGTGGTCTCCTATCTTCACTCTTGCCTGCCTGTAATTAGCCCTTCACAGAGCAGCCACAGGGAGCTTTTAGAAATGTAAACCAGCACAAGATGTTCCCTGACTGAAAACCTTACAGAGGCTTCCTGATGAACCTGGGAGAAAATCCAAGGAAGTGTGGCCCACACCTTTCTCCACTTCATGCCGCGCCACCCTTTCCCTTGCTCCAATCACACACAACACCTTGCCTTGCCAGGCCCCCTCCTCCATGTGGCTGCCACACTTGCTGACCCCCAACCTGGAACGCTGCCCACAGACTGCCGCAGGCTGGTGCTCTCCTTCAGCCTGGGATCAAATGTCATCTCTTCAGAGAGGCCTTCCTGACCATCCAGTCTAACATGCAGCACATGCACCACCAGCTGCCTCTGCCCCCATGCCAGACACTATTCTGGATCTGAGAACAGAGCCAGGAACAAGACAGAAGAGGCTCCTGATGTCAGGGGGCTCGCATGCCAGCGTGGTACATTGAACGATGGACACAACAATGTCAGGCAGTGTTAAGTGTCCTAAGGAAAATAGACATGAGAGACAGATGAGGTTACTTTGGATAATCAGGGAAGGTTCTCTGAGGAGGTGGTGCCTAAGTTAAGACCTGAAAGAAGGACCCACCTTCCAAAGACCAGAGGCCCTGAGGAGGGTGTGTTTGAGGAATTTGGAGTGGCGGAAGTATGGTATGAGAATGCAGAGGTAGGCAGGAGCCAGATCTTGGTGGGCCTGTGGGCCCTGGGTTAGAATTCCAGATCCTGTTTGGTGCCATCGAAGGCTTTTGAGCAGTGGGACATGGTCTGACCTGAGGAAGGCTGTGCAGACAGCCTGGGAGGCACATGGATAGTAGTAGGCTCAGGCCCTGCGCTGGCCCGAGTGACCCAAGCAAAGCAGGTCCCTGCCTACCAGCAGCTCAGGCTGGGTCTGTGAGGGTAGCAGAGCAAAGCTTCCCAACAGGCACAGCAGTGAGATGGAAGCTATAGCCTAGAATGGCTGATAGCAGGGACGGTTGAGCAGGTGCTGAGCAGAGTGGGAGCAGATTGGGCACGTGGGATAGGAGGGACTGTGGGCAATAGGCTCTGCTGGACTCCTGCTGGCCACCCTCTCCCTGCCCAGCCTCAGCCCCTGCAGGCGGCGGTCACCAGACCTGTCATGTGGGAGGCGTGGTACTGTCCAGCACCAGGGCCAGACATGCCTGTTCCCAGCTGAACACTATAGTCATGGCCTGGGGAGTTGTCAGACCAGGAAAGGGCAGACCTAGAATTAGAGTATCAGATTTTAGAGCCAGGGGGATCCTAGAGACAGTGAGGAGTCCAGGGGTAACAGAAAAGTTATGGGGTTTGAGATCCAAAGACCTGGTCTTGAATCCTGACTCCTTCACTCGCAGCTGTGTGGTCCTGGGGTGCAAAGGTGTGGAGATTAAATAAGAACGCTGTGACAAGCACCCAGCGGTAACGGCTTGTAAATGTCTGTATGTGCTCATCTCACAGAGGAGGAAGAAGAGGCCAGAACGGAAGTGACTTGCTCAAGGGCCACAGAGCTAGTAGTGAGCAACCCCCAACCCCCAGTCCAGGCTCTTCTGTGGTGATATACGTGGTCCTTCCTACACCATTCCCTCTGGGAAGACGAGGCAGCTTCCCTGGCTGTCCCACCTTCTTTTCCTTCTGCCTTTGAGCACCTACTTTGTGTCAGACATAGCTGCATGGGAGATGGTTCCCACTCTTGAGGCGCTGACACTTTTGTGGGAGAGACAGACATGTAAACAGCTGAAACACAAGGCAGGCTGAAGTGACACAGGGATGCAGCATAATGCAGGTGCACCCTGGTGGCAGAAGGGGCTTCATCTGGCACTGCCACTTAAGTATCTAGTGGCAACGAGGCCCAAACCTAAGTTGGAGCAGCTCAAGAGGGCTTTGGATTCAATGCAGAGGAGGGTGAACTCTTTCCTGTAGATGGGGGAAATGGCAGAGGTCTGGGGGAAGGCCATGACTGGCCTATGTTTAGGACAAAGGCTCTCCTAGCTGATGGGGAATGGACTAGATGAAGTTTTTCCCCAGTGTTCTTGGCTCTGGGAACTTTCTGCCTCCTTTCTCCATGGATAATTAGCCTTCCTAAGAAACTGATCAGATGGGAAACTGCAGGAAATGGTTTGGGACAAGAATTGTGTGGGAGAGCGGAGAGGATGTAGCAGGAGAGGGGGATCTGTGCCAAGCAGCAGGTGGTGGCTCCCTTTGGAGGAGGAGGGAGGGAAGCCTGGGCAGGACTGGGAATTTAGAGCAGGATGCAGGTGGCTCTGGGAGAGCTGAGGCCCTCAAAACTCTGCTGGTTCTGGTCCTGTTCCCTGGTTGGGGAGAGGGGTGAGGCTGACTGGCAGGGTCTGGCTTTTCTGGCAGGGTCAATAGGAGCTGAGGAAAGTGTGAAGCAGTATGGCCCTAGCCCAGCTCTTCTGCTTAGCTGTTACATGGCCCCTAAGGCTCTGGCCCTTCCACATTGGAAATTCCCTTATTGTGGGCCAGGGCGTATTAGGGTGGTGGGTGTGCACTGGACACGGTTCCCAGACAGAGCCGTCTTCCACTGCTCTCAGCAGACCCAAGGCTTTAGCTGTGGCTCTGGCCGCTGCCCCCATTTAGCCTCACTGGTTAAACAGCAGCGCTCCGTGTGCTGAGGCTTCCGGCGAGCCAGGCTCCACTTAGTGCCTGAACCACAGTGGCCAGTACTTGGCGGTAAGGACAAGTGGCTCCCCACATCTGAACACAGGAGTGGGGCTACCTCTGCAGGGGCCCAGATGATGGAGATTAAGGCACCCTCTGGACTGTCAGGGGTCAATAGAGTTTTGTAGTTTAAGGTCATCAGAGTCTAATAGACCTGTCTGAATCCTGCTCCACTACCTGCCAACTATAACACTGGAGGCTGTTTACCTGACTTATGGGTGTCGTCTTTCTGCAGATAATTCTTGCCTGATGGTTTGTTTTCTTTCTTTCTTTCTTTTTTTTTAGTTGGAGTCTCACTCTGTCACCCAGGCTGGAGGGCAGTGTCATACTCCCGGCCACCGCAGCCTTGACCTTTTGGGCTCTGGCGATCCTTCCGCCTCAGCCTTCCAAGTAGCTGGAACTATGGCATGTGCCACCATGCCTGGCTAATTTTTTTTTATTTATTGTAGAAATGAGGTCTCGCCAAGTTACCCAGGCGGGTCTCAAACCTGTGGGCTCAGGCAATTCACTCACCTTGGCCTCCCAAAGTGGGAGATTACAGGCTGAGCCACCGAGCCCAGCCGGTTTGTTTTCTTAAAGCCTTTTTTCTTCTAATTATTTGAGGAATTACATGCATGCATGCTCATATACATGCCATAAAGTACACTAATTGTAAAGTATGCAGCTCAGTGATTATTTGCAAATGTTTGCATCCATGTTAACCACCCAGATCAAGATATAGGACATCTCTGTTCCCCTCTAGGTCCCCACATGCTCTTCACAGTCTGTACCCCCACACTGTCCTGGGGTTACCATTTTTCTGACTTCTGTCATCATCGATTGATTTTACCTATTTTTGAACTTATATAAATGGAATTGTGCAGTAGGTGCTCTTTTGTGTCTGTCTTTTGCTCAGTGTATCTGAGATTCCTCTTTGTCATCACATGTACCAGAGGTTTGTTCATTTTATGGCTGCATGGCATTGCCTCGTATGGATACACCACAGTTGGCTCATTCTCCTGTTGATGGGCTTTTGGGTTGGCTCCCTTTTTGACAATTTTGAATAAAGCTGCTCTGAACATTCGTGTACTCCACAGGGTTTTTGTGACAATTAAGTGAAATAATCTGTTACAGTAAAGTGTTTAATACTGATTTTTTTACTCAGAGCAGGTGTTTAGAACATTTTCCCCCCAGTTTTTTTCTTGGGGGGTGGTGTTAGTAAAAGAAAGAACACCTTAGAGGCTCCAGTTCCCCTTCCCCTCCCTCCCTCACTGAGACCACTAGAACTTCGAGACAGAAGTGTGCCTGACATTCTCTGGTCTAAGAAGGCAGAGGAGTGGTGGCTTGGATGGGGAGGGAGATGCTGCCCCGCTAAACCACAGTGTCCTTCCTATCCTAACTGTACCCCAAGCCATGGTCTCAGGCAATTCCGTGGTCCACCAAACTCATCTCTTCCCTCAAGAAGTCAAGATAGGACCTCTGCTCCCTGCCTTCCTAGGCAGATGAAGGCCTGGGTTTGAGTATTCTCTTACATTTCTAGGTCGGTGTTCCAATTTGAGCCTTCACTCTCACACCTTCAACTCTAGGCTAGAAAGGGGACCCCAGATCTGTGAGATTACAACCTAGGCGGGGGTCAAGAATCCGGAAACAAAACCCTGACTGGCATGGGCGGGCCTTTACCTCACTCCCACTGCTCCTTTCCAGGAAGCATTTGTCGTGATAAGATTTATGTGGTACCAGCCAAGATGGGCCCCACTCTCCCAGTGTTTAGCCACCACACACAGTACCAGGTACCAGGTGACGGAAATGGCTCCTAGTGCTCCAGTTCCCATCCTCTCTTGGAGCCACAGCTCATTAAGAAAGCACTGTGGCAATGATAACAGGGCTTCAGGCAGATCCCGCCTAGGAGTGTGCCCTGTTGGCCCTGGGCGGGGGTTGGGAGGGACTCAGAGCCCTGGTATCTGCTTTCAGGGTGAGGACTTTGAGTGACTCACGCTCTAGTGGCAGTGAATGGTGATAAGAAAGAGTTCTGTACTAAGAGGAGGTGGCACCCCGCCTCACACTCAAGCACCTACCTTACCTAACTCTGTCTTGGGCTCTCTGCCTTCATCATCTTGTGAGGTCTTCACCTGACCCTGTGACGTGGGTAGAGATATCCCCATTTTATAATGAGGACCCTGAAGTCCAGAGAGATTCGCTAATTTACCTAGGATCATACATACAAGAAAGTGGGGAAACTGGGTGACCTTGAATCCTAGGAAATCAGAGTTAAAGAGCCATTTGAGGTCACCTAGTCCACTCTCTTCATTATATGACTGAGCAAGCCCAAGCCCAGAGTGTCACCTACTAAAAGAGCTAGGACACGATGGGGACTGGCATTCAGGAACAGTGTTCTTTCCATTCCATTGATAGCAACATACTGAGGCCCCCCAGCTTGCTCCTCTGAACATTTAGAGATAGTTCTGGTTATGTCTGTCCTTTGGAGAACTGAAAAACTACCCATCCACTTCATTTTCTCTGTGGCTCATATGGGAAACCAGCTGGGAAACACCCTGGAGTATGAGCACCTGTTAGCTCTGGAGTCACTTCCTGGGCTTGCTTCCTGCTTGGACCTGTCACCTAACTTCTCTGAGCCTCAGCTGTCTCATCTATGAAATGGATATGATAGGGCCTATCCCAGTGGGTAGTAGTAAGAATTTTTTTTTTTTTGAGTTGGAGTCTCACTCTGTCGCCCAGACTGGAGTTGCAGTGGCCGCTCTTGGCTACCACAGCCTCGACCTGCTGGGCTCCGGCGATCCTTCCGCCTCAGTCTTCCGAGTAGCTGGAACTACAGGTGCGCGCTACCATGCCTGGCTAGTTTTTTGATTTATTGTTGAGATGAGGTCTCGCCAAGTTGCCCAGGCGGGTCTTGAACCCACGGGCTTAGGCAGTCCACTCACCTCGACCTCCCAAAGCGCAGGTTTACAGGCTGTGCCACCGAGCCCGGCTTAGCTGTAAGAATTAAGACGCCCTCAATAAGCGCTCATTGTTATTATTTACATCCCCATTTCATGAGGAAGTTGCGTGACTGAGCTGTATAGAATCAGGGCTCCCTCCCCAAGTCCCCACCCTCCATGTCTTGCCCAGCAGCGACTGCTGTCCAGGTCCAGCTGCCATAGGCATCTCCTCTGGCCTGCCACAGGGAGGTGTGTGCACGCTGTGCAGGATCAATGGACCCTGCTCAGACCCCGCAGCCTGCATGGGGGCGAGCAGGCACTGACAAAGGCTTCCTTATCTCCTTCCTGGACACTTACTTCAATGGGGAGGGCCGGTAAGCAGGCAGACAGGCAGTTTCTCAACCTATCTACGGCCCTTGACCCTCTGTGCTGGGCTCATCACTGATGGGCTCCCAGCCTCTGGCCAGGCTCTTACTCATGAACCTGTGCCCAGAGAGTGAGAGTGTCAGCAGGAAGCAGTTACCAAGACTGGCATGAGAGCAGATTGTGGCCTCTGGGGTCAAATATCAGTTTGGTGCTTACTGACTGTATCATTTGAGCAAGTTCTTTAAGCTCTGAGCCTCAGTGTCTCCACTGGAAAATGGAAATGGTAGAGTCTACCTCATGGCATTGCTGAGACTAATGAGAAAGCGCAGGGCTTTGTGGTAATTCTCCATTTCCACAGTGGTATGTGCTGGAAGACTGGAGGGCTACACTGTGGCCCCCAAGGCAGTACACATGGGCATTAAGCGGAGGCCTCCAGGCCAGACCCAGGCCTGGGGGCTGCTGCCAGCAGAGCTCCATTTCCCTTCACATTTCTCTACTTCACTTTCTCAGCTGAAGAATGAGATGGGTGATACACAGCAGGGGGCTGCTAGGAGAATTATGCAGCTTAGGTGTACAAAGCATCAAAGTAAAGTGCTCAATCAAAGGGAGTTTTTAAAAAATTAGAAGTGGGATGGGGATTGGCACCATGTTCTAAGTGAGGAACCAGTTTTGGAGTAGACCATACTGGGTATGAATCCTAGCTCTTTGCTGTGTGACCTTGGCCAAGTTCCTTCCTCTCTCTGGGCTTCATCCTTGTGAAATATGGAGGGATTGGATGGTCACAGAGAGCCTCTTCTTCTAATCTCCTGTGATTTCTTGCCACCCCTCTTTTGTCACAGGGGAGGACTGACTTCCCATTGCTGTTCCTAGAGTTCTGTGCCCTCCTGGCACTGGGACCAAGCCCTGCAGCTGGCCATGTCCTCATCTTTTCTCTGCAGTGTCCTCTAAAGGGCAGCCTCCTCTGAGCATGCTCAGCTCTTCCATCCACTCAGTGCATCTTCTGTCTCCTAGAGGCCTGAGGTGACAAACTGTCCCCAGTGTGATGGGAGAGGAGGCAGGGAGAGCGCTGCAAACATGGCCTCTGTCCCCCACCATGCACAGGGCCTAGCCAGCTGGACTGTTTTCAGAAGTATGTGGGACCCTCAGGGTAACCTCTGGAGATGGGTGCCTTGTGCACCAGCTTAGGAGGATGCTGTGACCTCCCCAGCCCTGCCAGCCTTCCTCTGTGACCCTGCTGCTGAGGGCTTCAGGGAACCTATATCTGCACCGGGATGTTCCGCTTTTACAAAGCCCACCCACATCTACAGCTCTTGTGACCTGTACTCAGGGACCCTGAGAATTGTACAGATTCTGTAGGTGACAAGAAGCAGTTTCAGTGTGGCTCCAGAGGGCTTCTGCCTTCCTCAGCACCTTTGGAGTCTCTTGGCAGTTAGACTCAGCCTGAAACCAGTGATGACAGGGACAATGCACCAAGCTCTGTGGCCTGGGTCCCCTGTGCTCCTGTGTGGGTGAGTGTCTCTGGGCCTGGGGTGGGGTGTAGAGATGAAACAGCGCCGTTTGCTGAGTGCTTTCTTTGGCAGCGCCAGCTTGAGATACACAGTCTCATGGGTCTTCAGAACAGCCCTCTGATGTGGAAAAGATTGTAAGCCCTGCTCTTCTGGTGAAGAAAGTGAGACTTAGAGGTTAAGAACCTGCCAAGAGACTGAGTGCAGTGTCTCAAGCTTATCCTAGCACTTTGGGAGGCTGAGGTGAGGGGATTACCTGAGCCTATGAGTTTGAGAACAGCCTGGACAACTTGGTGAGACCTCATCTCTACAATAAATTAAAAAATCAGCCGGGTTTGTTAGCGTGCTTCTGTAGTTCCAGCTACTTGGAAGGCTGAGGCAGAAGGATCATCTGAGCCCAGCAGGGCAATGCTGGGGTGGCCATGAGCATGCCACTGTACTCCAGCCTGGGTGAAGGAGTAAGACTCCAACTCAAAAAAAAAAAAAGAACCTGCCAGCCGGGCGTGGTGTGACTCAAGCCTATAATCCCAGCACTTTGGGAGGCCGAGGCAAGAGGATTGCCTGAGCCCACAGGTTTGAGACCAGCCTGGGCAACATAGTGAGACCTTGTCTCTACAATAAATCAAAAAATTAGCTGGGCATGGTAGCATGCGCCTGTAGTCCCGGCTACTTGGAAGGCTGAGGTGGAAGGATCACTGGCATCCAGTAGGTCGAGGCTGTGGTGACCCGGAGCATGCTGTGCCACTGTACTCCTGCCTGGGCAACAGAGTGAGACTCCAACTAAAAAAAAAAAAAAAAAAATCCGCCAAGAGCCATGGCTAATAGGTGGCAGGAAATCAGATACTCAAGCCTCTACTCTCTTGACCATGGGGTTCTCCTGCCTCCCCTGACTCATAGCTGGGTTGGGATTGAAGCCTGATAGATCCCTGAGAAGAGTCCCCTGCCTGTTCTTCCAGGTGCTTCCCTTCCCTGCCACCTTCCTCAGGATCTCAGCCTGCACATGGGACTACCACCCTCAGCCCAGGTGTCCTTCTAGCCCAGGCCACATCTCTCTGCCACAGTCCCCCAGAATGCTGACCACCCAGGCCCAACAGGAAGCTACTCCTATGTAGGCTGCCACCCTGACTGGTAGAACCTCTTCTCTCTGGGCCTTGCCTGTGGACCTGGGCTGAGCCTCCTGAATGTCAGGCGGTACGTAACCTCTACTCTAGTACAGGGCCCAGCCTCTGTGGTTTTGCATGTGCTCTGTTGAACCCAAGAGTGGGTGGCAGCCACACTGGGCTGCAGAGCAGGCTAAGCCCTAGAGGGCAGACATTCTTTACTCCCTAAGAACAGAGAAGCTCTTGGCATCTCACTCCTCTATCCGAAATGTTACTGTCTGCCCCCTCAGATCTTTCTTGAAGCACAGTTTTCAGAATTATCGTCATATGTCTCTGGGTGTGTTTTGGTTTTGCTTTCTCTCATTGTTTTTATCTCTATTCTCTCCTCTTTTTCGCAGCATCCCTGTGCTACAGATATTGCTCATCCCAGTATGAGAGAGGAAGAAACTGAGGCTCAGGGCAGTACTATGATTTGCCATAGGTCACAGAAAAGTTAAGGTTTGGAATTGGGACAGAAATAAGCTCCCTCATTGGCAGACCAGGGCTCTTTACGCTGCCCGTGCTGCCTTGTGCCATCTTGGTATGGCATGAACACTGTTCTGGGCCCAGATGTCACACTTGTTGGCATGCATAGAGATGGTGAGTATCCCAGAGCCCAACTTTGCCCAGGTACAGAGCTCATCGGTCAGATCTCAGGTAGAGAGGCTCTCAACCAGCTCCTGCTGATGGGGTAACTGAGGCCAGATAAAGGCAAGGACTTGTTCAAAGCACACAGTGAGTTGGTGGCAGGGTCTAGACTGGAATCCAGGTCTTCTGATGCCTAAACTGAGCTTGGCTCAGGCTATTCCTCCTGAATGTAGCTTTCTGGTCTCTTGAGGCATTTGGAGGTGGGAGAGGGGAGGGCTCATCTATCCTGCTGGGATCACACAAGAGGCCGTGCCAGCTGAGCCTGAACCTAGATTTAATGGGTGTGTGGTTGAAAAGTTCTCCCCTACCCCAAGATGCTAAGCCTGAGTGGCCAGTGCCATCTCCCTCGACCACCTCCCTGAGATGTCTATGGACAGTACTTTCACATCATTCCCCAGGTTACAGGCCTCCAGTAGCTCTACCTGGCTCTCCATGCTAGCTGGGAATTCCCTCCCTAAGGATATTTAAAACCTTTCATGACCTGGTCCTTGCTGAGCACTGGACTGGGAGTTGGCAGTCCTGGGTTTGTGACCTGGCTCCACTGCTGCCCGTGTGATCTTGGGCGAGTGTCTAGATCTCTCTGACCTTCTGTTTTCTCATCTGCTGTCCACTGCCCAGGCCTATTGTGAGGACCAGAGAAAAGACCCCTGTATAGCATCTAAGTAATGGTTTCCTCTCCTGTCTTCACTGTCATTTGTTCCCAGTAGAAATCCTCTACTTGCAACACACTCATCCTCCTGTCTTGCCTTGCCAGACGCTGCTGCTTTGCCTTCTGTGCCTTTCCGGTGACTCTCTAACCCTCACCCTTCCTTCAAGGCAAAGGCCAATTCTTCTGAAGTTTAGCGTGCACATGATAAGTGCCAAACACCGGAGATGATGCTAACCCAGTCAGGAATTCTGCCCTCATAGTGACGTAGGCTCAACAAACAAGCCTGGGTCCTTACCAGGTGCCAGGCTCTGCTGAGTGCTGAATGAAAGGATGGGGTCCCTACCCTTGCTTGCAGGTAGGAACTTGCTTGTGGTCTAGAAGGGGAGATAAACCAGCCAACCATGCAGTGTCATCAGACTCTTAATGGAGGGGTGTGTGTCCCAGGTGCTAGAGGATCACAGAATCGAGTGTGGTTTCTGCCCTGTGGGGTATTTGGGGAAAGCTACTGAGGAGGAGTGGCTCTCCAGGGGACAAGCTGGCAGTGACCCACCCTGACAGGGTCTTGTGGTTCACTCAGTGCTTTATCTCATGTGATCCTCAAAACAGCCTTGCTAGGTCACTGAGGTAAGAGAAAACCAACCATTCAGCAAATATTGGTTGTGAGCCCACTGTGTGATGGGCACAACTCCAGGTGTCAGGGACAGAACAGTGATCGGGACAATAGGCCCTCATGAGGCTTATGTACCGGGTGGAGGAAATGAGTAAGCACATATAGCCTGTCAGAAAGTAACAAGTGCTATAGAGAAAGAGAAAGCAGAATAAGTGGATAAAGAGGGTTGGGGAAGACCTCCCTGAGGAGGTGGCATCTGAGCAGGGACCTGAAAGAAGAGAGGAAATCTGCCAAACGTCTACATGGTGCAGAGTGTTTCAGACAGAGGCAACAGCAAATGCCAAGTCATGTTTGTGTTTAAGGAAAAGCAAGGAGGCCAGTGGAGCTAGAGGGGAATGAGCGGAAATGTAGATGTGGTAAAAAGTCATGGGGTGGGGGTGGTTTGTCCCTCTCAGCTGGTATAGGAAGAGCCTGGAGGACAAGAATGGATGCGGGAGACCAACTAGATGCTGCTGTAGTAGTGGTCTAAGAGCGTGATCGTGGAGGCTTGGACTGAATGTTAATGATGGAGGTGATGAGAAGTGTCAAGAGTCTACACACACCTAGAGGGTAGAGTCAGCAGGGTTTGTTGATGGACTGGATGTGGAGTGTGAGAAGAAGAAAGGAGTCAGGGTGTTTCCATGGTTTGGGGCCTGAGCAGTTATAGAAGGAACAGGTTTGGGGATGAAAAAATGAGAGTTCAGCCGGGTTCGGTGGCTTAGCCTGTAATCCCACGCCTTGGGAGGCTGAGGTGAGTGGATTGCCTGAGCTCGCGGATTCAAGGCCCGCCTGGGCAACTTGGCGAGACCTCATCTCTACAATAAGTCAAAAACTAGCTGGGCGTGGTAGTGCGTGCCTGTAGTTCCAGCTACTTGGAAGGCTGAGGCGGAAGGATCACCAGAGCCCAGCAGGTTGAGGCTGCGGTGGCCAGGTGCGGCCACTGCACTCCCGTCTGGGTGACGGAGTGAGACTCCAACTCAAAAAAAAAAAAGAGTTCCCTGTTGGTAGTTCCCAGCTGCCGTGCTTTTGCAATTCTGCGGGCCACTGCATGCAGACCCAAACACACTAGCCTAAGGGTGCCCACGCCCCACTCCTCCAGGAAGGCTTCTTATCTTCTCTGACCCACTCTAGGCTCTGTCTTCCGAGAGTCATTTTCTCTCACTGATGTCTTTCTGGCCTTTCTGAGAGGTCAGCAGAATGCCCGAGTTGTGGGTGCCTGACACCCCTTCTTTATCACTATCCCCAGATACTGTGAAGCACATAGTAGACCCCTTGAAATTGATGGAGCTTTGAGGGATAGAAGAGGCCCCACTTGCCTCCCTGAGGCTGCTGATCTCTTCCCGCACCCAGCCAGTGCCACCTGCGTCTTGTTCTTCCTTCGCAGCCCCCCTTCCCTGTAGCAGCTGAAAATAGGACGCCGTGACTTGCTTTTTGCAGGGCAATTGTCCTGGAAATTGTAGAATTTCTTTTTGTGTTGCTTTCCTACCGCCGCCTCTCTGTATCCAAGTAGGATGATATTTTGAGCAAGTTCAAGTTATATATAATGGATTTAACACATTGTTAAGCTTCTAGGCAAAATCACTTTCAACTGGAAGCGGCACTAGGAACAACAGGTATTTGGTGTACTCAATTTCAGTTTTCTCCCAACTTTGCATTTTGCGATCTATACCCTACCTCCACTGAAAAGAAAAATCTAGCTTTCCCATGGCTCTAAAATTTCCAGAAATGGAATCTCTCTTATTGAGCCTCTGTTTCTTCCCCACCCCTGCCCCACTCCAGGTGTGTACCTGAAGCTCCTGATACCATCTGCAAGTCCTGACAGCAGTCTGGCAAGAGGCAAGGACAGGCTAGGGATGGGGGTGGGCATGGGGAGGGGAGCACCTGGACTGTGGAGCCACACACCCAGGGCACTGGGAAAGGAGGAAGACAGTGGTTTGGAACCAGATTATTCCTAGAGTCTTTTCCAGCTCAAGCTGTGTTTTCACCTCTTCCACACTTCAAGTTTCAAATCTAGGGAGTCTAGAATGGCCTCGTTTGCAAGCAGTGTCATTCATTCATTCATTTGTTCATTCGTTCATTCATTCAGAGATAGGATTTCACTTTTGCCCAGACTGGTCTTGAACTCTTGAGCTCACGCAGCCTTCCCTCCTCAGTTTCTCTCTTAACTGGGATTATAGACATGAGCCACCGTACCCAGCTCTGAATATCATTTCGATTTTTCTAATGCCAGTGGTACCATAGCGTTAGGTGAAGGTGCAGAGAAACCAGACAGCCAGGCCCTCTGGTTTCATTGTCAATGACACAGGCAAGGCCTGCCTGGGGCTCTTAGTAGAGGATACCAGAGTATGAGAAACCAGCCTTCACCCTACTGCCATTATGGAGGACTCTTCAATTGTTATGGCACAGGCAAGGCATCTGTACAGTGAGATCACTCCACAGGTGGGGAGTGGGAGGAGGTAGGAAGGGATGGGATCAGCTCTGCTTCAGGTGACTCTGAAACACTGCTCTGTAGTCCTGACTGAAGACGAGGATAATAGTAGTTTCTATGACATTAGGGTTATTGAGAGAATTAAATGAGATGCTGCAGTCAGGTACTTAGTGCATCTCTGTCCCATAGAAGCAGTTTTAGAACAGTATGTATGATGTACCATTGACACATAATTTTAAACTATAGATGCAGAAAAGTTTGCAAGAATGTGTACTAAACTGAACAATGTAGAACAATGGAGGAAGCTAGTATAGTGACTATATGGAAAGGGAGAGAATCACTAGGAAATGATTCTCCTGCTTAAAACACTATGATTAGAAAAAAATTTGAAATGACCATATGAGTTCTGTTTAAAATCACCAAAGCAATATATTTCCATGTGGAGAAAAGAAGCAAGTGTGTATCACATGGTCATTTACCAGGGACCCAATCCAGCCATGAGAGTCTGTGAAGCTTGAGGTCCTACCCACCCCTTCCCAAGTAAAGCCCACCCCACTGAGCTGCCCGCCCCCAGGTAACCACCCCCGCCGGCTGCCTGGCACCTCTCCCTTGCCAGGCACTGTTGGGCCTGTTGGAACTCTGTCTCTTGTCAACACACGGGCTGTTTACTGCTGGTCTCAGTCCCTGTCCCTCCCCTGTGTGAGTCATCCTCTGCCTTACTGCACAGGGACTCTTGATCCAACGCCTTTCCTGCAGGGGGGTTGGGGAGAATCTGCCGGAGTGAAATTTATTCAACCAATGTTTTTGAAGAGCTTGGGTGATTGGGGAAGTCGGGCTGGAAACCAAGAGGTGCTGCTCCAGCTTGGGATGGGCTGGGGTAGGGGTTACTGAAATGGGTCTTTCAGGAAGAAGGCTGATAGTAGTAGAACCAGGCTGCAGGCCGGCATGGGGCATTCTGGGCCAGGCCTGAAGGTCAGAGGACCCTCTGAGGCCTGCATATCGACTCAGGCTCCTCACCTCTCTTCCTTCTGCAGCCTGACTGCCTCAGGCCTGGGTGCCAGCATCTGCCCACCGGTCGGTCTCATTTCCAGGTGGCTGGCTGCAGGCTTTAGGATTCTCAGAAGACATTGAGATTCCCTCACTGTTCATTTGTTCATACTCTTCCCCCACCAGTCTCCCATCCTCAAGACCAAACTTTAGTACCACATCCTTCAGGAAGCTTCTATCATTCTCTTAACTTGCTTTTTCTGAGTGTCACTTTTGTGGGGCCCGGGGCTGTGTGCTGGGATGCCAAGCTGACTAGCAACCACAGAGCTCCTCAGCTTGGAGAAGCACCTTACTCAGCCTGGGGAGGTTCTAGGAAGGCTTCTCAGAGGAGGTGACACCTGCCCTGAGTTGTTTGTTTGTTTGTTTTTGAGTTGGAGTCTCATTCTGTCGCCCAGACTGGAGTGCAGTGGCACACTCCCGGCCACCGCAGCCTCCACCTGCTGGGCTCCGGCGATCCTTCGGCTTCAACCTTCCAAGTAACCAGAACTACAGGTGCGTGCTACCACACCTGGCTAATTTTTATTTTATTTTATTTATTGTAGAGACGAGGTCTCGCCAAGTTGCCTGGGTGGGTCTCGAACCCACAGGCTCAGGCAATCCACTCGTCTCGGCCTCCCAAAGTGTGGGATTACAGGCTGAGCCACTGAGCCTGACTTGCCCTGAGTTTTAAAAGGTGAATAGAAGTTCCGGCTGAAGAAGAGTTCCCTGCTCTTTGTGCAGAGGTGGGGTTTGAGGATTTCTGGCAACAAGTCAAGGAGTTGATGGAGATAGAAGTAAGAGGAGAAGGGACTGGAGAGAGGATGCTGTAAATTGTGAGGGACTTGTACCCAGTGATCATGTCTCTGGCCAGGAATCCTTGATTATAATGTAAGTGCCTCTGGAACAGTCTGTCTTGTCAGGTGTCTGAGAGAAGATTGGGAGCAGTTGCCACTGGCAGAATCACTCTGCTTACTACTCTAGGGGCCATCCAGCACCCTCCAGCCTTCCTTAGCTCTCTTTTATCAGTCATCTCTGCCAGGTACTCCTGTGTCCAGTCCCTTGATTCTCATTTGTTTACACATGAGGAAACTGAGGGCCTTCCATGGTGTAGTGATTTGCCCAAATCTCAACCCAATTACCAAAGGGCAGAATTGGACCTGGAGCCGGGTTTTGGCCTCCTGGCCCAGTTTCTCTTTTCCAGTGCTCAGGTGGCCCAGAGTATGCTCCTTGTGTTTTCTGCTAGATTTTCAGCTTCTTTCTCATCCAGACCTGATGTTCTAGAGGTTGGAACCTTGTCTCCCTAACATAGTAAGACCTCCTGAAATGTGAATTGAAACAAGAAAGAAATAGAAATGCTATTTGGAAGAATGATAGGGAAAGGCACAGAGAGAACCAGCTACCCTGGACATGGGGAATGATTCCTGGTCAGGTACTCAGAACAGATGGATTTATGGTTGTTTTTGTGGGGGAGGCATATTTCAGACTTGAATTCTCTTCCTGGTGATCCTGGCAGGCTGTTTTCATTGAAGCAGTATGGCACAAAAAACTGGCAGTTAGGAGACCTGGGTTCTAATGATGACTCTGCCACTTTCCAGCTAGGTAGCCTCAGGAAGTCCCTTCACCTCTCTGAGCCTTGATTTCTTTATCTATCAAATAGGGGTCAGGAAATGAGATGAAATCAGAGGAGGTATGAAATGAGAGGAGGTATGTAAAAGCCCCCAGCACAGCACCTTGCATCAGATACTGTGTTTTTCTTCTTCTCTGTACTAAAGAGTGTATCTTTTATTTTTTAATACATACTTTTTATTTTAAAATTGTAGGGTGGCTGGGCTCGGTGGCTCAGCCTGTAATCCCGCGCCTTTGGGAGGCTGAGGTGAGTGGATTGCCTGAGTCCACGGGTTCGAGACCCGCCTGGGCAGCGAGACCTCACCTCTACAATAAATCAAAAAATTAGCTGGGCGTGGTAGCGCATGCCTGTAATTTCGGCTACTCGGAAGGCTGAGGCGGAAGGATCGCCGGAGCCCGGCAGGTGGAGGCTGCGGTGGCCGGCAGCAGCCACTGCACTCCAGTCTGGGCGACAGAGTGAGACTCCAACTCCAAAAATAAACAAATAAATTAAATAAATAAATTAAATAAATAAATTAAATTAAATAAAATTGTGGGGTACAGTTAAGGGTTAGGTATACAAATATGCATTGTGCAGGTACCCTTGTTGATGAGGTGTGCCCCCCATCCCCAGATAGATATTGACTACCGTTAATCCCACCTCCCTTCCCCTCCCTGCCCCCCCATAGTTTCCTGCCATTGTCAATCCTTTTCTTATAGTACTATGATAGTTGTTCAAGGTTCACTTATGAGTGAGAACATGTGATACTCAGATCTTTGTTTCTTAAAGTGGAACATGATCAAATATAGTCTTAGTCGGCTTTACTGGTTTAAAAGGTGTTATTTCCTAAGTTGCTGCTGTGGGCCAAGAGCTCTGATTATCTCAGTGTTGCTTCCAACCACCCTGGGGGGTCACATCATCAACCCAGTTACAGAAAGGAAATGAGATTCAAAGACATATGTGTCAGGTATTGTGCTAAGTGGTTTTAATACACCATCTTATTTAATTTTCACAAGAGCCCTCATGTTTGGATATTAGCAAAAGCTTGGTGAAGTTAGCCTGCCTTCCTATTTATTGTCTTCTTTTCTTGTTTTTCTTTTCTTTTTTTTTTTTGAGTTGGAGTCTCACTCTGTCACCCAGACTGGAGTGCAGTGGCCGTTCCCGGCCACCGCAGACTTGACCTGCTGGGCTCCGGCGATCCTTCCGCCTCAGCCTTCCGAGTAGCTGGAACTACAGGTGCACACTACACATACCCAGCTCATTTTGATTTATTGTAGAGATGAGATCTCGCCAAGTTGCCCGGGCGGGTCACGAACCCGCGGGCTTAGGCATTCCAGTCACCTCAGCCTCCCAAAGGCGCGGGATTACAGGCTGAGCCACCAAGCCTGGCTTTTCCTTGTTTTTCATTCATCCATTACCCACATATCCATTTGCTATGTACAAGATACTATACTATGCTTTTTTCTGATAACTCTAGATTTCCTACCCTCAAGGTAGCTTATAGTCCAGTAATGGACCCATGCATGTCAATGTATCACATAGAGTAATCCATGTTATACTTGGGTTTTAAAGAAAATCACAATAGTCATAGTAGTTACCATTTTTGGTGAACATTGAGTACCAGCATTATTTGGCATTCTTTTTTTTTTTTTTTTTGAGTCAAAGTCTTACTCTGTTGCCCAGGCTGGAGTGCAGTGGCACACTCAAGGCCACCGCAACCTCCACCTGCTGGGTTCAGGCAATTTTTCTGCCTCAGCATTCCGAGTAGCTGGAATTACAGGCACATGCCACCACACCTGGCTAATTTTTTGATTTATTGTAGAGATGAGGTCTCGCCAAGTTGCCCAGGCTGGCCCTGAATCCCTGGGCTTGGGCAGTCCTCTCACCTCAGCCTCCCAAAGTGCTGGGATTATAGGTGTGAGCCACTGTGCCTGGCCTGTTTGACATTCTTTACCCTTATTATGGAAACCTTCTGAAACAAGCTGCAACATAGATGGGAAAACTGAGAATAGCATATATAAAGTTCCTTGCCCAAGACCACCCAGCAAGTGAGTAACTGCACCCTGATTGGACCCAGTTTTCTGGCAGTGAAGACATAGGAGGGGTGGCTAGTGTCACATGTCTGTCTCCTCTGCATGTCTGGTTGTGTAGTTGCTGAGTCAGCACCTGAGTCCATCCTAATCTGGTTTATCTTTCTTATTGGTTCTTATAGCTGACGTTGATGGTAGGAAGAATCAACATTGAGAAGAATCAAACTCAAAATGAATCAGAGCCCTCCCTGACCCAAGAGCCCTCAGCTCTAGTAGACACCAGGGCTGAATGCATCTTGGGCAGTCTGAAAAATTCCACTTTTTGCCTTAAGAGTTTGCCAGAGAAGACTGACTCCTCTTGGCTGCATTAACTCTTCAGGACTTGCTGAAGGGGACAGCTTTATAAGATAGGAAGGATTTCACAAGGTGTTTACTACGCCACTGGAGTAGAAGGGAAGCATTGGGGAAACTTCCCTGGGAAAGAAAGACATATCTACCTGCAACCCTTTGGGAATTGCTTTGGGCCTCTTCAGTCCTGGAACTATTGCTCCCCTTAGAAACAAAGTAAGAATAAAACTAGTGATAATGTGTTGAGTGACCAAGAACACAAACTCTGGAGATAGGCTGCCTGGGTTTGAAACCCAGTTACCAGCTGTGTTACTTTGAGCAAGTTTCTTACCTTTCTGTGTCTCATCTGAAAAATGAAGATATGGTAGTCATGGCCTCTCAGCATTGTGATGAGGAGTAAATTGGTTAAAAAGTATCAGAGTGCACTGCTGTAAATTGTAGAGTGCTGGACTTTCATTGGGAAATATTACCTTTCATTGCTGTAGTTGAGACTGGTTGCTGGGGCAGTTGAAGAGGGAGTTAAAGAAATGGAATCGTTGTGCAACTAGGAATCCCTTGGGACCTGGCCGAGTTGCAGCCCCAGAGCAGTCCTCAGGTTTGGAAGTAGGGCGGCAGAGCCCCCAGCATGCCCCTGGATCCCTGGTGACTTGGCACTGTGGGCCAAAGAGGCCCCTCTTCTTAGCACTCCCTTCTGACTTCCCTGGCTAGGGGAGGGATGCAGGAAGTGGGATCAGGGTGTCTGGTCACCCTGGCAACCTAGGCCTTGCCTGCTCTACTGAGCCAGTCTCAGCAGATGGGGACAGTCCAGGGAGAAGTAAATAAAACGTTCTTGTGGTGAAGAGCAGAGCAGCCTAGAGGGACTAAGATCCCCCTACCAATTCAAAGTTTGGTGAAGTGTCTGCTCAGTATGCCACTGTGTGTGTGTGTGTGTGTGTGTGTGTGTGTGTGTGTGTGTGTGTGTGTGTATGTGTGTTTACCACCTATGCTGGATAGAAAGAGAAACACCTCTCCCTTTCCCCAGCCTCTTTTCCTAAAAGGGGAGCCAGTCCTTAACTAGGTCAGAGGGTTTGACCTGTGGCTTAGAGGTGCTAAATTCCATACCTTCGCACCTCCTTCCTCTGGGAGGACGGGACACCCTCAAAGGAGGTCATGTGACTTAAGCAGACCACTGGGCATAGAGCATCATGGGCTCTCATGAAACTGGTCAGGTGACCATTGACAGGTCACTGACTCTTTCGGAGTCTCTGTTTACCTAACCGTGTAATGGAGAATTTGATGCCCTACAAGATCCATTCTAACTCTCACATCTCTGGATCTTATTCCAACTGCCTTTGCCCCACCCCTGATTCCATCCTGTTGACATCACCACTGTTGCAAGTTCGGGCCCTGAAAATTTCACCTCATTTCTTGACATCCTGGGATCTTTGCTTCAGTGCTGGGCTTTTGTCAGGGTACTGGGACCCTCAACCATTCTTCCGTGTCCCTTCACCATGCCTCATGTCGGCTGGCTTCCTTTACTTTGAGGGGACTCTCCAGGGAAGCAGCATGGGGACAGTTACTCAGGGCCTTGGGAGAGGGACAAGCCAGAACAGGCTGCTCTCCTGTCCCTGAGCCACCACTCCTGAAGGAACCTCCTCCTGATGACAGAATCCACCCTTTCTCCCAGCCCTGGAAGCGTTTTCCCAGTAATGTGCCGCCTACCCGTGGGTAAGGAGCCAAGAGTGGATCTCAGACCATCCTCTCAGCCTGGGCTCGGGCACTTCCCTCCCCTCCCCTCCCTTTTCCTCCCCTCCCCTCCCTTTTCCTCCCCTCCCCTCTCCTCAGTCCAGAGAGCCTGTCAGGTCTGAGCTCCCTCTGCTCATGGAGATGTAGAGCCAAAACAGGAATGCTTGGAGAGCCCAGCTCCAGGAACATGGCTCCTACCGGGCACTTGGGAGCTGGCTTGAGTGGAAGAACGCATGCTGCGCTGGATCAGAAGGCCTGGGACTCAGTCCTCAGTAGCTTGACTGGGCACATCCTGCCTCCTCGGAGCTCCAGTTTTTCATCTGTCCAATAGGAATGCTAGCTGTCTGTTCACCTAGTTATGGAGGTCCCAAGATCCAGAAAAGCATGGCCGTCCCCATGAGCTCCTCACAGAGGCTCAGAGTCTAAGCTTCCTCAATTTCCCCAGTGCCCAGCACCTCTGCCATAGGTTTGAAACACCCTGAGCTAGAGTGGCACTCCTCCCTTAGACTCTGGAGAAGCCACCTAACCTTGCTGTACCTCAGCTTTGTTTTTTGCAAGATGGGGGCAATACCTATCTCACAGGGCTGTTGTGAGGACTAAATGAGATGGTACATGTCAGGCTCCCAGCACATTGCTGGTGTGCTGGTGGCACATCTTCAGAAATGATGGACATGCTTCATGTCACTGCTCTCAGCTTGCCTTAAATGCCTTCCTCCTCCCCAGGCAGGAGCTGTTGTCGACTCCTCTCTAAATTCTCCAGGGTACTGTGTGATGTTTCATGGGGCCAGGAAAGCTCTCTGGATTTGGCTGATGGTGTGGGGCAAGAGGGGGTGAGAGGTATTTTTAGAGTCTAACCTGCTAGATGGAGGCAAAAGCTGTCATTTGCCTGCTCTGGACTGTCTCTTGAGACTCTGTCTTCTCCTAAGACAGCTGTTGGTGCTAACTCCAGGGGTAGGGAGACTGTACAGGCTGAGAGGCTGGCTAGAGCTGGACTTCTTGGGAAGTCCTTGGGAAGCCGCTTTCTGGCCCATGCCTTCAGGGACTCTGTTCTCCTAACTGCCTGCCTATCTCCCCTCTGGTGCAATATAGGTCTCAGGTGTGGTGCCACTGTCCTGTCTTGACTTCTGCCTGGGTTGTGTTTTTGACCTCAGTGGGTGCCAGAGAGAGAGGCACAGACAAGGACTCCTGCCCCAATGTGGGCAGACAGGGGTAGCCAGGGAACACCGTCTGGAGGAGGAGGAGGGCAGAAGGATATGGTGTCAGCCACACAACAGTGGGAGTAGAAGCAGGGGAATGGTGTTCTAGAGAAACTAGACTAGGCGAAGGTCAGCAGGCAAAAGAGGATGTGGCTCAATTGCACTGAATTTGGCAAGGCTGAAACCTAAGCATTGACAATGGGGAAAATGGAACATGAGGCAAGACCACATGACAGAGGCAGTGCTGAAAGTTTGCTCTTTATCCTATACAGCAGGAGAGACTTGGGCCCAACCTGACCTAACCCTTCCCAGTGTACCAGCCAGCTATACCTGAATGTTACTGGTGGATGCTACAAAGACTAGGGGACTTTTCACCAAAAGAGGTGAAAGTCAGGAGAATGTACATGGTGGCTTTGAGGTCCCCTTCTGACCTAGGATGGAGACTTGTTTTTTTCCAACATGTTTTGAGTGTTTTCTGGGTGCTTGCCACTGTTCCTTGATGCTGGGTCTAGATAGTGTTTGGAGTGTAAGCTGTGACTTGTAGCTGTACTAGCACTGCCCAGATCAGTACTTGAGAGCAGCAGGGGCTTTGGGCATGGGGAGGGAAGTTCCTTCTCCTTCCCAAGAATCTCAGGGGTGATGAGAGCAGAGCCTGACCAGGCAGGTTATTGGGAATCATGGGTAATGCCCCAGCCCTGTGCATTTTCAAGTCAGCAGATATTTGTTGAAGCCTACTGTGTTCTCGGCCCTGGACATATAATGATAAACAGATACGGATCTGCCTGCACAGAGCTTATAGACTAGGGAGGCAGGAGAGAGGGAACTTTCATCTTAAGCAAAGGGTCACACCCTCTTGGCCAAGCTGACCCTGGGGGTTATGGTACACAGTGTGCAGCTAGGTGCTCAGGTCTTCTCCATCCACCTCTCCACCAAAAACAAAACAAAAACAAATCATAGGGAACTTGGGGTTCTGTGGGCAAATGTAGTATTAAGAGATGCCTCTCTACTGGGGACTTTTGCTACCTTCTAGCTCTGGATTTGGAGCCACAAGATCAACTGTGGGCTACAGCAGAGGTGGCCTCTGCCGCTGGCCAGGACACGGCTTGGGGGTAGTTGGTGGGTCTCAGGTTGTGAGGTATAGGGAGGAGGACAAGAGAGCCTGAATTACAGATCTGTAGAATTTGATGGGAGCTGGAGAAGGTCAGACCCTGGTTCAATCCTTGTTCTGCTACTAATTAGCTGTGTGACTTTGGACAAATCCTTTCCATTTCCTGGGCCTCAGTTGTCTCTTTTTTTTTTTTTTGAGTTGGAGTCTCACTCTGTCACCCAGACTGGAGTGCAGTGGCCACTCCCGGCCACTGCAGCCTTAACCTGCTGGGCTCCGGAAAACCTTCCACCTCAGCCTTCCAA